>NC_061770.1:6568505-6872295 GCF_022458985.1 Mugil cephalus | reverse complement strand
TGTAACTTTCTGGTCATCACAACTTTCCAAGGAACCAATAGAGACTGCACAACTTAGGGATTGTGAAACCTAGTGTGTCATATTTTATTTAAACTTGTGGACAAATGTGGACAGCTGTTGCTCAAGTGGTAGAATTGGCCTAATCACAAAGCTGATGGTTATATCCCAAGTTCCTTCACATGCTGTAGTGTCCTTGGACGAAGACCCAAACGTTGCTCCAATGCAAGGCACCTAGAGAAGCATATCTGCTGTTAGTGTGTTGGTTGTTTGTGAATGGGTAAATGAGGAACACTGAACTGAAACAGTGTCTTCTGAGGGCGTCCTTTGGGGTCTGGCAACAGAATGTTGTTAGTGGGTCCCATGGGTTGAAGGGAGGGATTTCTGTGGATCAGACTTGCTCCAATGCATCCTACAGATGCATTATCAGGTTGGGATGTAGAGTCAGGTCAACACATTGTGTTGGTTTTCAAGTCATTTCAGTTTTTTCTAAACTATTTTTGTGTGTGCGTCTGTGCATCCTGCTGGGGATGGCTGCTGCCATCAAGGAGTCTCATAACTATGCGGAGGGGGTGCCTGGTCTGGTCTAGGTGGGCGCTACATGTCTAAGTAACATCCACATGAATACCAGGTTGCTATTTACCTCAGTGGTTTTAATGTTGTGGCTGATTGGTGTACTAAGGACATACTGGTCTACATCCTCCAATAATATTTATACTACCAGAAGACTGGCTTGATTCTAGACGAGGGCTGCTTTTTAAATGCGACATACCAAGTTAGCACAGTTGTAGCACTAATCTACGGTTATCAACTTTACATGATGCTAATCCTTCACTTGCATTTTATATACTTTATAATTCAAGCAAATACTAATTTGGAACATCTAGTCTATTGATTTTATATAAGCTACTATAACCTCTGTTTGTCATGAGTAGTGCCGCTCAGCATACAAAACTTGTTGTATAATGTCCTCTGTGTTTCTGGAGGAGCTTTTGTTATGTCTGCAGAAAAAAGCCTGATGATTTTATAGCGATTACATCAGAGTTGTTATTACTTGGACTTGTGACCTGACTTTTGTTTTTGTGAGGAGCCATACAGCTGTAGGGTTTGAAAGATAAAAAGGTTTTTGAGGTCGTTTGGGAGATTTACCCATACTTGTGTTTTTAAAAGTGGTCTTTTTAAGACCCCAATGTTTTTAAAGTGAAACTGCTGATACAGTATATCCCTTTAAGATTTGAAAATGATTCAGAGAGCGAGGTGTGAAATGGTGGTACGATACAGTAGATATTATTGTTCCTAAAAGAAGTAGATTCACCTACTTTGACTGAACTTGAACATTGCCACCTTGTACACCCTGTACCTCCATAAATCTGCCTTAAGCTTGGTCCACAAGTAAAGAGAGTCGCTCGTTGTCTGTCCCTTTGTACTTAATAGTTGATTTCTAGGTGATGTTACAGGCAGTGGTCGCCCGAGTAACCCTTGGGTTTATTTCCCGTCCCAAATGTTGAATGAAACAAGCATTGTCCTATACTTAAAGAAAATATCGACGCTGATCCACTCTTCAAGCATGCACAGGAAATTTAGTGCTAGTAACTTCAGTTGTGGATTGTATTCATTGTGGTTGGCTTGGAGCTTTGTGTTTATTCCAGCTGTATCAGATGCTCTCATTTGTCATCACCTCAGTTGCTTTTCCTTAACCTTGAGATTAGTTCAACTCGCCTACTTGGCGTGTCCCAAAATATTTTCACCTATTATAGCTACAACTCACTGAATTTTATTAATGCGGTCTCTTGACATCACATGGCTGCTAGTCCCTTCCTGTGTGGACGCCCCTTTGGACTCTCACAGTGGAACAAATGTGTGTTTTCGTTGTAATGGGGCCATAAATATTCTCCGTGTGAGATCAGATCAAAAATGCTTTTGTATATCAGTACTCGTCCCTTAATGGAACAGGTATTCTCTGGCTTTGATATGGCCAAACGACGTGTCTCTGTATTAAGCGCTGCTCTGATTGATGGTGATGAAAGTGAGGCTGTCTAATATGTCCTCTTTGTTTCTCTAGTAGGTGGAAATTGGCCTTTGTATTTGCAGCCCGGTTCTCATGCTGCACGACTGCTCTCTTCATTAAAAGGGAAGCTGCGTGCTCAAAGCTGCTACAGATTATTACCATATGTCTGCAAAGCCCAAAGCTGAGCAGCTAACCGGCTCCCATCCTACCCTCTAATTTCTTATCCCAAAATTGGACATGTGGGTCGCTATGTGTGACAACGTCCCTCCCTTCCCCCGGCCGGCGCAGTACATTCTCACAGTATTTCTTCTCCCATTTTAGATGCATAATAGCAGTGCATCAGTCTTCTAGGCAACACTTGGGAAATATTATGCCTTGACTTGGGATATGGGATATCTGGCTGCATGTTGTTTTAACCCTTCAGCTGTTTTTCTAAGATATTGGAGAAGTGAAGTGCATTGTCTCGGTTAAGGATTTTGTAACAAGATGCCTTTTGCTCGTTTTCCATATTCAAGAGGCCATGTGTGCATGATTGTACCTCCACAGAAATAACTGAGCTCATTCTCTACAGAGCTGGTGCATTCATAAAAGCGAATAAATCTTCCGGGAGACATAAAGGGCGCGGGCACTAATTAATGCAGAAAAATGTCGGCCTTTTACAGTTTGAGCAAAACATAAAGAAAGTCCACTCTGGATGTAGGAGGAGGCTTAAAAGAGATCTTTGTGTCACACAGTCCGAAAGCCATTGGCCCAGATTGCCAGTCCCAGCATGCATCTCACCTCTCCATGAATACAACACTTGTCTAATGGAGTGGGCAGAAAGCCCCCCTATGGCCAGGAGATCCTACACACGGCTTCAACATGAGCAGCTTGACTCACACACAAGTTTTGTACAGTTGAAGAAACTTTGCAATGGATAATATCGAGGCTCAGAGAAGACAGCAGCAAAGGAAGAGCTATTTGGCCCTGGGGATGACGTTGCAGCACCTTTTCACACTAGGGCATCTGTAATTTGGTCAGGAATAGCTTAGTTAAATGGATTAGAAGAGGGAAACATTTGCTGCTTGACAGCTCCTTGTGGGTGGTTTTCGGTGAATGATTAGTGGATGACCTAAAAATCTAGCGGATCAACTGGGAGAGACACTGAACAGAAGGTTCACAGACATGTATTGCTGTTTGACTTGTGGACAGAAGAAGGATCAGTTTCGGTATCGCTTGTTGCCTGCAAGGCTTGGCTGTTAAAACCTGGATGGCAGCGGTAAAGCTTATTCCACTTGTAGAATCGATGCTATTGTCCCCTGGAGATGTAATGGACTGTACTTGAGCGAGTTCTGTTTGCTCACTTGGTCTGCCCCTGAGGTACGATCAAACTCAGAAGGTTCAAAGCAAGTTTAGTCAGTTGCGAGCTGGATGAGGTAATTGTGCAGGAGGAGATTTTGAATGAACATATTGAGTTTAAAGAGTTGGCTGGCAAGAGTAATCTTTAAAGATGGTTGATGGGAAGGGTGTGAAGGTCAGATTGTTATGTTATGTTCCGAGGCATAGCCGACTGGTTAGGCTTAAGAGTTCTGTTTTTGAGTAGTAATTTTGACATTTATAATCCTCACTACAAAGTGGTAGCTGCTTGAAGAAGCGACAATGTTCCTGTACTGGAAGAAGCGTGGTGCCTATGAGCTGGAGGCTGCGCCACCGTCACTCAGTCAAGTGGGAATGGAGCGCTACTCTTGGTCGTCATCCCTGGACGTCATCCAGGATCTCTGTGGTAAGCTGAGGAATGAGGTGGATCACCTGACTAAGGTTTGGATGTGTGTTTGTGTGCTTGTGGCTTCCCCGTAATCAAACAGGACACTGGGTATTGGATTGGTTTCTGCCCCTCAGTCCATTTTAATCAGGATTATTTGGAGTGAATCTAATGTGGCATGTTTAAAACATGCTTTGAAGGAGTTCATAACAAAAAGTAAATAGAGAAATGAGATCATTAACATTTCAAACCTGTGTTGGCTAGTTTGCTACAACTGATCACGCTATTTTAAACTCACACACGCACATATGTGGAATTATGACAATTGTTACATTTGGAAATTTTAAGCCTTTTGCATTATATAACTGTGACTCAAATTTGTTTTGATAGACAGCCAAAATAAGGAAAGTTCCCTTCTGTGTCCAAAATACATGGACTTATCAGTTTCTCAAAATACATATTGCCGTATGTTGAGATATCACCTCCTTTACAAACGTGTACTACGTGCAGTAGGACATTGAACCAAGTTTGTAATTGCTAATAAAAGTACTTGGGCCTCAAATGTATCTTTTGTTGATAATTAGCAGAAATTGGCTTGCATCACACTAAGACCTGCTAAACTTCAGCACATTAGCTTTGTCATTGTGCTTATGTTAGCATGCTTTAGTTAGCATTTAGCTTAAAACAGCACTAAACAGCTGGCTAATAATGAATTAGTCTTAGTGACAATCATTTTACATGTGATCTGTGCATTTAATGAACATTTTAAAGGAAAAAAATGGGAATACTGTATGTTTTTCAGTCCTTTTCCATCAAGTCTCCTCCTTATTTATGTGCCACGACTCTGGAAACGCTTCATCAAGAGTTTACCTTGTTGTACACAACGCGAGTGCAAGCACATGACTCGGTTCAGTTGCATTTTCAGCTAAGTATTTCAGCCCCATCATGGAAAGGTTTTCTTTCCATTGCTCTGTTCTGCTGTGGAAAGCACTCAGTGACCTGGCATGAAGACAGCCACACATGAGGTAGTAGAGAGGGAAAGAGCGGATGAGACTAACTGCACGGATGAAATATTTACCACTGAAGAAGTGCATAGCTGAACTGAAACGCTTCCCTGTCTCCTCTCAGTGCTTTTTTGATGTGGCACAGGGGCACTTGCTTTCCGCTGTGCCGCCCGATTTATGCCATTAGTGAAAGGGAAGTGATAACACAGGGCTGCGGAGGAATGTTCTTCATCCTGTGCTCTCTGCCAGCCAGCCTCTTGGAAACCCAACTACTTTCTGGTCAGCTCGCCTGCTGAGGCAAACCTGCTTGGCAGAGAATGTGAGAGGGAATGGGAACAGCGAGGCTTTGATCCTCGCCGTTTGGCCATCTCTGCAATTAAGACCTGAGCTTCTACCGAAAACATTTTTCATTTCTGTTTTGGGCTCAGCTTTTCAGCGTTAAAATATTGTGCGCGTCCTCATAAAGGAATCCAGCATTGGAGCCTTTTATCAGATGTAAATCATTCTGACCTTCCTGTTGTTTTTGAACGTTAAAAATGAAACTAAGAATCTACATGAACGCTACTGTGTGAGGGTGTACCAGGGCAAAGTGGTGCTGGTGGTTTCTACTAACGTGTCACATTTTAATGCTAACATGCTAATGTGAAGCAGGTGTATTTACCATCTTAGTTTAGCACAATAACATTTCCTGATAAGAACGTCTGAGTCAGACTGTCAGACTTGACAGAAGAAGATGATTGTAGGGTGGCGACAGTTATTATGGGTCATGTGTGAACAAAATGCCCACCCAGTAGTTATGAAGATGTTTCATTCAGAATTCAGCCTATTGACACCTATTGACTCTAGATTTGGTGGTTGCACAAGTACAAATGAGAAACTGTACCCGCCTAGCTGAAATAGGAAAGTTTTGTAATGGAAAAGACTGAGTAAGTTGTCCCATAGGATTTAAGTTCTCATGTAAATTTTGTCACATGCCCACAGCTGCAGGAGTCTTTTCAGATGTCCACACAGGCCCAAACTTGTGACTGTGCATGCTGTCTGCACTAAATGCACTGGAGGTTTGCTTTGTGGGCTGCCTATTCAGATTAAACAATTGCATAAACCATTTTTTGTCTGACTTTTTAATGTTGTTACATAATACACTAAACAAAGGGGCTAGTCTCCATGCTGTCATGAGGTAGCTGTCGTGTTTTTGTAGCGCGCCTCTCTCTGATCGTAGTATCACTCTGCAAAGCTGTCTTCTTTCGCTGGTTTTAATGACTACAGCCTCTGACAGTGAGTAACTTGTGTCGTTTTGTAATCGTTGTGTCATTTTTTGACTTGGGTATGAAGATGGTCAAAGGTTTTCTGAAGCGCTGTTTTTAGTTTAAAAAAGAGCAAAGAGGTGGAGTGGAGCTGAGGCCCTGGCTTTATGCAGAACTTTAAGCCTTCCTACAATCAAAACTTCTGTTTATGTAAATATTCACCGTATGCACTGTTGTCACGAAGGGAGGAATCAGCTGCAGAGATCAAAACCATTTTCTGTACTAGACTGACAAGGAGGATTAGGAGCGTTGACTCGCATTTGGTGGTAAGTGGTAATTTGAGGAACTGCATTTCTTTCCTTGTTGGCTTGGTTGTCCACCACCGGAGGTTGCAGCTTGATTCCCTCCCAGCTCACCTCTTCTATGCTAAGTACGCCCTGGCATTCCTCAGGTCATACTCAGCCACGGGTTCCAGTAACAGCATAACATACCTCTGTTTTGCTTGATGTTAAGCACCCATGTAAAGCCCATAAAAAGAAATCCTGACACAAAAGGCCACACTATTACATAACAATAACTCATACTTAACCAGTTACTGTACTTTCTGACTTCAATGCCCCCAAAAATTCAAGCTATGCACTAATCCCCTCATGACACTTCTTAAAAACGGTGACAGACTTTTAGGCTAATGCTCTGCTTTGATGTAAAAGTTGTGTAACGCAGGTCGCCAAGCGTGCATGGAGAGACTTTGAGGAGTGTTTTGTTTTTTTGTTCAATAACTTTATAATGAGTCAGCAGAGTAAATAAGACATTTGTATTTTTCCGTCTTGTAAACTAAAAATTGTTGATTGCTCCTGCACCCCGTCATTGGAACAGTTTACACTTGTTGTTCTGAGGTTTTCGGTTTTATACACAGCGAGCCTGTGCTTGCTCATGTGTGGTGGACGAGGGAGAAAGATGGAGGGAGGGGGCTGGAAAGTGTGTGATCCACATGTGTGTGTTTTAACCACTATGGGGGTAAAACAACATTAAGCAGAAGCGCCGTGTTCTGCCCCCACTGCCACTGAAGCCTCAGCATTAGAAACAGCTGCAACCTGCTTGTGTTTTAATGTCTGCTCACCAGGCCCAGACTAATCCACCTGTAGACGAATATAGTGGGGTTTCAGTATCAAAGCTCTGGGCTGTTATTCGTTGAGCACAACCCTTTGGTCTTCACTAGCCATGACTGAAATGTGAACTTAGACATTAACTAAAAAGGCAACGAATAACAGGCACGATAGTAGATTGCTACCACTGACATATCTGTGCTTACTGATATTGAGAAACTCTTAGCTTACCTTACCGATCCTAGTCATGTGGGTCTTAGGTGGGCACAGATGTTCCTATAAAAACTCCCCGCCAGCCAGTTAGAACAGAAGAAGCTACTTGGATGAGCGTTGACACGTCTTAAAGGACCCAAACAATTCCAGATGCCTTTGTTTCTGCTTTTTGTTATTTGGACTTAGCTTTGCGTGACTGTTTCTTTGCTGAGCTTCGTGCATCCAACAGAAGCTCCAGGAGGCCAGCTAGCAGTTGTCCTTCAACTCTGTATGGGTTGTTATAAAATTTATTGACCATTCAGAGGAGTATTCTTGTTCCCATTTAATGCACCAAATAAGTACATTTCGCCAGAAGATGAACTGTTCCATTCATGTTAGCTTCTGCTGACGCAAATAGCAATTTTAAAGGTACAGCAAGTCTTCAGTTCTATGGGCATTGAATGGATACAGCTTTTCCATTCAGACATTTGATATGCAAAAGTAAATGCAATGAGAAATGTATGTACTTTAGCATGTCCCATAGCGTCTTTAACTTAGCCATCTAACTAATGATACCAGGAGTCCCCCTTAGATTTTACTTTTCTTTTTAGGATCCTTTTAAGGATGCAAAGGCAATAATATTCTTAAAGTTTCTCCTAATTATGTGCGGGATCTGATAATCTTCCAGACGGGGACAGGACCAAATCATATGTGTCATGTTTGATGGCGTCATGTGGCATCTCTTGCTATCATCGGTTTTGGAGAGTTTGGAATTGGTAAAATAAATACAGTGGACAGCCTTTAATTGTATCAAATTAAGCCTGGAGCAAGATGCACTGTTATTTGCTCGAGTTAATGCAGAGTCCCAGTCACTGTCATCTTGAATTTGACATTTTTGTAGCTTTATAGCCTCGAGCTGTAACATTCTGAGCAAACCACACAGAGTTATGTTTTGAAGCTCCATCTCTTATCCACAATATGTTACCTTTTCTGTCCACGGCCCTGCGTGTGCTGATACGGCTATTTCTTTGCCAGCTTTCGCCTCTCATCTCAACATCCACCTGCCTCCCATCTGTGTTCGTCTCCCAGGGCTCTCTTCATAACTATCTCCTGGCAAGGACAGGAGTATGTGACATGGGGGGGGCCCTAAAAAACATAATGTGCAGACGAAGAGAAGTCAAAGCCTGAACAAACACAAGAAGAAGCTCGGCCCTTTCTCCGTGTGCCACGATGAGACCTCACCAAACAGAAGCATTCTTAGCATTCCTCTAAAAAAAAGAAAAAAGAACTTGGAGAAGGCTTACGGTTAAACGCGTTCTCAGCTCAGCCTCTCCCCACGTTTATTGTGGTGATGCTTCTAGTTACCTAGTATGACTAAAGCACTGTGTACAATATGAAGTGGTTTGAGTGGTGGTTGAGTATTCTGCATTTAAAACTGTATTTAACTTTCATCCTAAATAACCATTAGATAAACCCTTGTCTTCACCAGCATTTGTCCAAGCTGTGACTAAGCAGAGCAGGCCTGTCAAGCTTTGGGACTTCAGTAAGAATGACACCACATGTCTTAATGATTCAGTGGATATGAAGATCTTTTTTTAGTCTTTACAGGGACTACCTCAAGTGTAATTAATGGCTTTAACAGCTTGTTTGTCTGCTCTAATGTAATCCGCTAATGTTACCAAGTCTGCCTAAGTAGCTTTCTATCTACGCTGGTAATCTGGTTTACCACCGAGGAGTTCATGATGAAGATGCGACATACGTTAGTTTGCTTACATGGCCTGTAAGGTTATGATGTACAAGCGCCCTGTTTACAATCCACCGTGTAGTATTTCCCCTCTGTGTCGAAGCCAGTTCTGGGATTCGATGTGATTTGTTTCCCGGGTCTGGATGTTGTCAGAGTCCTGAGTAACTGCACCGTCGCTTTATTAGATCTGTGAAAATGCATACTCTATCAGCCACTGCCAAAATATTTAGTCACACACAGTTGACAGCCTTTTTCTCGTCAAATGTTAAAAAAACAAAACAAAAAAAAAACACACACAACTTACAAAGTGTGTGAAGAAGTAGGACTTAGCCAAGCAGTGTTAATAGGCTTCAGCTGGAATAAAACAAACCTTGTATATCTTCCTAACAAGCTCTACTGTGCAGTCCAAAAGCAGCACTGCTCACTTTTAATGAGCGAGACCAAATGTTGGATGTACCAGATCAGTGGCAGCACAGTTGTATCTGCGCTCGTTGTCCAGTGGCAAGTGTGTTGTTTAAAAAGAAATTGTCTTGCATATTTAAACTTGACTCACAACTTGTTAAAGTTTATTAACTGCAAATACCCACAGTAAATTACATGTCCAGAGGCTTCTTGAGGGCTGTAACAAATGACTATTTTTACTACTATTGTTTTGAGCTTAACGTCTTCTCTGTTTTTTATAGTGGTTTAATTTATTTGATAAAAACATACTAAATTATCTTAACTGCATTGCAATTTGACATTCGTAAGGGATTCTAGTATTTAATTTACAATAATATAATCAGTTGAGACAAATATAAAAATGATATGAAAAATGAAATATCTTTGCTCGTCTTCATTTGTCAGATAAACGACCAATCGCATCAAGAGAACGACAAGAAACTGCAAGTTGAACAAGAGAAAATGCAACAGATATTCACTTTAAAACATCCTTCAAAGTAGCATTATGGTTCCAAAACGAGGACAGGGGTATTTAAGAGGGAGGAAGCTTACAACATATTGCTTGTTTAAGTGTGAATTATTCAACGTGAGCTCTGCTGCTTTGGTTTATTTATGAGTACCTAATGGGTCTTTGCCCCTGACAGGGACTCTGAGCAGGCCAGCACTGAGCTGTGCGTGCGGATGGGATGCACCACTGTCTATCTCGTGTGCAACCTCATTGTCTGCTGTCACGTGTGCTCGTGTATAGTGTGTGCTTGTGTTTGCTTTTGGCTTAATCAGCAGTGCTGAGTTCAGAAATTCCAGTTCATCAGAGAGAGAAAGAGGTAGAGTCAGCAAGATACGAGCAAGTAAGAGAGAAGATGGAGGTTCAGCGGACAATGGATTGATTCCACAATAATACAGGATGGCCAAGTAGTAAAAAGAGGCATAAGAAGAAGCCATAGGGCAATAGATTAAATTAGACATAATGGACCAGCTAGGGCTGTCACTGAAAGAGACACCACATGTCATCCATGTAGCCACATTGGTCTGACTTATTAGCATGAAAAACCTAAAGACAAGAATTGTTGTTGTGGTATTAAATCCAGAAAAAACTTTAGTAGAACCAAATTGTGTCCATAGATTACTTTCCTATCTTCTCTGCTGTGATTATCTGTATGCAAAAAGATTTCAACCCACTTTACTACAGTGCAAGCACGGCCTAATGCTTCTATTTTCACAGATTTTGTTATCTCCTGACATTTTTTGGGAGATGGGGGCACTGCAGACAAGTTATGAATACAACACTAACACACAACGGTGAATCAATCTGCCAGACACGGAGAACAATAGATGACCTTGTGTCAAATTTGGAGTCATATTTCTGCCTACCTGATGGAATTAAATGCATTATGTAATCGAGTTTTAGCACCTTTTTGGACTCCACCATCCACCGAGGGACAAATCAGGCTGTGTAGCTGGAACATGCTCCGTTGTATTCACTTGCTATTTGCTAACTCTGCCTATCTTATCATTGGATAATCACCACGCAGCGTAAAATGGACTTTTCTCGCTTTCTTGAAACAGCTGCAAAGTTGTGCCTCCCCCCCAAAAAAGAATGAGCTTGGCATGCCTCAACCAGAACAATAAAGGTACATATTGCTACACCAAAAGTGCAAGCTGAAAGATGTTAAAACCCATTTAGAGATGGGAGGAGCTGCAGGTATGAGGAAAATCCTTTCACAATTTGTATCAATAATTTTGTCTGTGGTTGGACGAGATCTGGTTGATTTCCAGTAAAACCTGACTTCTAAACATTGAGAAGAACTGGGGTCTTCTTATTTTTACTCCCCCACCACACCAATGAGGCCGAGTAACATTCGTCTAGTGGAAAGCTGTGAAGTCTCGTTGTGGTGAAGAAGCTTCTGCCTCTTTGGGAAATACTCCATAAAAGCTGGAGGCTCCCCGTGCAGCCTGCTGCTCGTAAACCCTGGGGGAACCATTAGCCTGAGGCCCGCTGGCAGAGGCCGCAGTCGGAGCTGAGAGCGCGTCTCGGCCTGCGCCCAGCTCAGCTGAGACACAGGACAGACTAATCCCTTTTTTTTCTCTTTTCCCGGAAGGTGGTGGAAGTTTGACAAAATATACTCGATGGGATTGCTGACAGCTCATGCGTGCGGCGTAGGTCTCAATCTGTTTTGTTCACCACTTTGCTCCAGACTGAAATATCCCAGCAATTATTATCAGATAGATTTGAATGGAAATATGTACGGGGCCTCATGGTCCCTAGAGGATGGCTTCTAATGATTGTGACTAAAATGACTGGTTTCCAGTTAAATACCTTGATAACCACTGGATAGATTGGCAGGAAGTGACTTTCCTGTCTGTTCATATCCTTCTAAAGAGGAATTCAGTTAATTATGAAAACTCATATTTCTTTTCGCGAGAGTTGCTAACGCGGCTGTAGACTCTTGTTTTCACTGCCATCGAGCGTATTCATTGTGGACGAGTTGACCCTTCCCTTCCCAGTGGGGAGGCCGCCGGCTCTGTGGTATGCACCAATTACAGTGTTTTTCCCTGTTCCCCACGAGCACCCGTGACCTGCGACTTTAGCTGGAGCCAAGTGGATGACTCAAGGTGATTTGTTTCCGTGCGCCAGCTCAGGGCAGGGCTTCAGCACTTTAACCGGTTCACTCATGATGACAAATCATTGCTTGAAGCTGACCTTAAAAGTTCTGGAGCAGCAGCCCTCATCTGATACTGATGATTTAATAGCACTATTTCATTTGTGACATTACGATGAATTTGTTATCCAAGATTGCTGGAAAGGCCTTTCTCCAAACTCCTGTCGTTCTTGGAAATTGGAAACTTTTTGCAACAGGCACCTTTACGGTCTATCCCAACCCCCCTCAGGCTCCCCCTGCACCCCTTCCTTGATCTCACTCTCTTTCTTCTTCCTGCACGTGTGTTCTGTGTTTTTCTCATTAGGCAGACAGATAAATATTGGTGCGCTCGGGGTCTCTGTTATGATATCTTTATCGTGTGTGTACATGGAGAAGAAGTAGATGTAAACACTGCCTTTTATCATCCCCCCAATGCAGCGCTGGCCAGCCAGTCAAGTAGATTTCAGAGGTTTATTTGACAACCATGATTTGTTATTGTGCAGTAGAGTGCAGCAAGCTTACCCACGATGAGTGCACTTTCGTCCAAAAACCAGAATGGGCCTTCCTCTCATTTGCTCTATTTTCTTCCTGTTTCTTTGGTCGTTATTCAGTTCTCTCTGATCTCCTCTCAAAAACAAACCCCACCCTCTTCCCTCTGTTTACCTTTTCTTCAAGAAATCTCTTTAACTAGACTGGTCTTTTCTTTTTCTTTCATTTTATTACTCCTCAGCCTCTGTTACTGTATGAGAGTGTTTCTTGCACTCATAGCCACTCTTTTTTTTTCTCGCTCCATCCTTATGTAAACACAGGCCCTGACTTTAGCCTCAGTGTCGACAATATGTTTTTACAGCGTTACCAAGAAAGGTGTGTTAATGGACATGAAGCAGCCTGGGTGGCTGGTCTGGTGTCTTAGTGATAAAGAGAGATGTCAAATTGACCTGTGTGTTCTGTTTCAGATGACAAACCCGTGCAGGAGGAGGACGGGGTGGTGTGCCAGCACCCCGAGTGTCCTGACCGCCGGAGGGCCTCTAAGGTAAGGCCCACACACTTTATGGACACACTTTATTTTTGCCATAATGTCACACAACAGGTTTAAGAGACCTGCTTTTTGGACGATGCTTATTGGCTTTGTGAGGGAGAGTAAGATTAAAATTAAAATGTGGGGTTACAGCCAGCAGGCAGTTAGCTCAACAGTAGGAAACAGTGTGCCTCGTCCAAATGTAACAAAATCCACCCGACAGATGTGTAAAATGCAACTGAGTCTGCTGGTTCCTGACAACCACCTCCTGGCCAAGAAAAGCCCATTAAAACAAGTTTTATTTTTGCGTCGATTATTTAAATGCTGCTAGGTGCTTGATGCTACTTTGGACATAGCAAGGTTAGCTGTTTCTCTGCTAGTGTTTTACTAACCTTAAAGACTGCAGACTGGAGCCTTATACTTAATTAACAGACATAAGAAAGTAGTCCAATGTTATACGCTAACAAAATCTAGAAAAGGAGGAGTTTGGGGTGGATGGAGGGGCCGGAAAAAGCCTGCCTGACATGGGAGACCGCTGTTTGTCTCCCACTTCCTACTGACAGTCAGACTGGTTTCTTTCAACCACGACCATGATGGTTGGTTTCTCTGTCCTCAACCAACAGGGTATGATTTTAACCATGATGACAGAAGTCCTCTTACATTAAGAGAGTAGCAATTTTAACCTCCAAGTACTCGACTCAAACCATGATTGTAACACAAACCGAGTCGTATTTGTTCCTAAGCTCCACCATGGATGCCTTTATTTTTGCAGCGCTGATTTGTAATGGCTTCGGAAAGAATAGGCGAATAATGGCGTCTCGCTGTCGGGGGCGACTGATAAGAAAAGGCCTTTGTGCATAATTCTGAGGGGAATTACAAACAATGCAGTAGACTTACTGTGCAGTTACTTGGCCAATGCTTTAAACTCATCAAACTGCTTTTCACATGTATACAAACTACAACTTACACACACACACACACACACACACACACACACACACACACACACACACACACACACACAAAACATTTCAAAATGAACATGCACACCCTGACTCCCTATTGGTCCACCTAAGCTTTCTGCTGAATGCAGCCAGACACTATTTTGTCTCTCTTGTGTTGCGCTGTGAAAGGTGAAGCAGAGTGGCAAAGCTGCTTTTCTTCTCTTAGGTGTTAAAAGGGGCGTGAGTCTCGGGGCCCTGTGTCTGGTCACCAGACTGTGAAATGAATTATTCCTTTGAAGCCACTGGTTTCTGAAAAACGGGAGTTTGGCCAGAAGACCGAGGCAAACCGACATAGTGTCTGGTCTGTCGGTGGGTCTGGGTTGTTTTGGTTTGTCTGCTGTGCCCCGACGTCTCCCTCCTGCCATTAGAGCTGAGCATGAGACGGATTTTCCCATTGAACCGAGATGTTGTCTCCGGCTGTCCCCCTCTGTGGAAACAATAGAAAGGGAAGATGACAAAGAGAAAAGATGCTGAATTCGGACAGCCTACGGAGAGAGAGATTGTTATATATAGTTTTTCTCCATGGCAACTGAGAATAATAAAGTTAGGGGAGGAAGAAGAAGAAGAAGAGGAAGAGGAAGAGCGCCAAAGTCCTTAACCTGACCTGTCATTGCTTTCGCTCCCTGGTCTCCAGGGACTCCACTCCTCTTTTTCCTGACAGATAAATCACTTGAGACTATCTGGTCCCTCTCTCATGACAAAGTCTCTCCTGTTGTCGGGATTTTTGAAGGCTTTCTCCTTGGTCAGGGTCAGGGTTGATGTTCTTATGTAAGGGGATTAGACTTGTGTCCCAGTGTGGACTGGGACAGGTTGACTGCAGTTACAGGGTGGGCAGCATTTGTAACTCTTGTGAGTAAGATGAATACCAACAGTGACTTCAGCTGTTATTCTGCCAAGGATTTCACGTTCAAACCATTTCATTAAAGATACATTTAAGGCTGTTCAGAGGTCTTCAGATGGAGGAAATTAGACCTGCATTAGATGACTGATGATCTGTGTCTGTGAGAGGCAATATAACAGCAAAACACAGTCCACATGTTATGACTTTTAAAGGGGTGTACAGTCACTTTGTTAGAGCTGGGACAGCTGCCTGACAGACAGTGGCAGTGAGAGCAGTGAGAGTGATCACAACAGAAAAACCAACCAAAACAATCAGCTGGAAGAGGAGCTCCGTAGAGCTGGAGGACAAGAATTGTCCACATTTAAAGCTGTTCACTAATTCACCCGTCGACCAACGTCATGTCTCTTCTTGCCACATCTGTGCTAGTCACTTCTTGTGTGTACTATGACTATTACTGTGACTATTGTAGGAGGTGATCAATCAGCAGTATTTGTATACACATATTTATATGTTGTTAATATAAAATACAGATTATTACTATTTACTCATTGAAATAGAAAAACATGAAGAACATCATAATGTGTTGACCTGGCCTCCAAATTCACTAGATCCCAAATCGATCAAGAATCTGTGGGAGGATTCATAGAGGCCCCTCCCCTCAACACATAGGACCCAAACATCCTGTTTACAGACAACACAGGACACCCTCAGAAGATCCATGTCCATTCTCTGATGAATCACAACTGTTTTGGAGGCACAAGGGAGACTTACACAATATTAGGAAGGTGGTCATAATGTTATGCCTGGTCGGTATATGTCTGCACTTTTATAACAAAGATTGTATTTCTGTTAAGTTCAAAAAAGCCTCAATACATCCACTTGATTCAATAAACATGATAAGTTTATACGTTTAAAAAAAATGCCAGTAAGACTCATGGTGTTGAATGAAAGACATTCAGTGTAAATATGACATTTTCATGTGAGTCAGTAGGTTTCAGACCTCGCATCGTTGAATCATGGTGGATCAGTGTTGCTTCTTTCTTGCTTGACCCCCCTGCGTTACTTCCTGTTAAGAGGTGTATACCGAGATGTCACAATTCTTGATATTTCTTGTCATTTTATCATTTTGATCTGTGAATAAGAACACGGAAAAGATGAGTCAAGTTCATTTTGTCATCTCCAGACGACGAAAAATACATTTTATTGTGAAGTGTAAGAGTTTGTGATGCTCTTCGTTTATCTCAGTCTTTTTGCCTGTTGCTCAATAGTTACACATGTGTTGTGTGTAACAAGCTCTGGACAGCAGGGGGCAATGTCATAGCAACCCTGACCTGGAGGACTCTGTGCAGACTGAGGGAGGAGAATGAACAGCAGAGTAGAGTAAGTCGTGAGAGGCAGATTTTTTTTTTTTTGGACGAATTTGAACATAAATATATCCCTCGACTTTCACCCACTCCACCCACTGGGCCGATTTAGGCAGATCAAAGAAAGAATTTTTACTTAGAAAACGTGAAATAGTCCAACTTTTATATTTCACATTAAGAGTTTTCGAAAGCACTCAGAATAGTGTCTTTATATCCCAGTGGCTTGGCAACATGGCACAGAGCAGGCACAAACATCTTAGGCCACTCCTGTGCTGCATTTAAACCGACTTATTCCTGCCTGTTTTTTAGTCTCCTCCTGCCGTATATCATCCCTCCGTGGGACTGCGTGTGTTCTAGTCACAGCATGACCGGCCTTCACCGAAAAGAGTCCGCCGGCACCGTCGTTTACTGAAGTCACACCAGGTGTCAGCCTGTGCTTGTATGGCTGAAGCTCAGCTCTGTCACAACAGCATTCAAAGGTTCCTAAGAGGGTTTCAGATAGTCCGACACATGTGCTTCCAAGAGGTTTTAGCTGGAGCGTTTGGGTACTTTACTGTGGGCTTCTTTAAGTCGGAGGGATTTGAAATCAGCCTGCAAGCCTCCTACAGACAGATGATGTTCAATCCAGGGTTATTTCTTGGCTGAGGTGGTGAGATTCATTTCAGATTACACTGGTTAGCACTTTATGCCAGTCTCAGCTTGCTCCCTGGATCCAGACTCCCACATAGAAGAGCTCATTATCTCAGATCGCTCGCTCCTCCCACCTTTGCTCCTGTCCCAGTCTCCCTCGTTTCCCTCCCTCCCTCCCTCATCTTTGACAGGACTAGACAAGATGACTCGCAAGGTGTGGGTTGCCTTGGCAGCGGGCCCCTCCCTGTCTAAACAGCTGGAAGCACAGGGATACTGTGAGGAAAGTTGGGGTTTTGGCAGAGACCGAGAGGATGAGTAAATGTCGCCTGGCTCGGTTTCTGTAAACGCATTTTCGTCCATCTCTTTCGGCGCACGTTGTCAATCCATGCAAATAAACGGTGAAAGTTCATGTGAGGCTAAAAACTAAATACGCGCAAAGTGCAGTGGAAACAGTCTTAGTGGTACGTCATGACTCACATGCGGACTGGAGAATCGGGACCACCAGCTGTTTATCCGAACAACCCAACCAACAGTAGTAGATGTGCCCTTCTTGATATTCTGTTAAATGAATTTGACATATGAACAGAAACCTGATGTGTGCTTTATGAAGTCACCCACTGTCATCCTCATTGTGTTTTCGGTTGTCTTCCGTTCTGTCTTTTGTCCTCCCTCTCTTTTGTTCCCATTCACTCACGCATTATGAGTAATCCTCATAATACATCCTTTGCTGATGTTTTCGGGGAATTAATATATTAGTCAGACTAGCACAGACCCCTGTAATATAGCTCACAGAGAATACCCTTGGTTGACTCATTCAGCCTGCTTTATTTTATAGTTGTCAGACAGTTTTGTTTTTCCGTGCACATATACAAACACAGATGGACACTGCCTTAGACTTGCTTTCAGTTCCACTCATCTGTTCGGTCGAAAAATCTCACCTAACTGACAGTGACAGAGACCTGCTAAGGCTGCTAAGTAAACACTCTTATTGGGCTGAATGCCCACTTTCTGTATCTGTCAAGGGGCTGAAGGCAGCAGGGGATTACAGAAGGTGCCATTTCCTGGTAGAGATGGATTAAGGTTTATGTGTCGTACAATTGCTCTTAACAACTTACCACATGCCTGAATGTAGTCCGTCCTGCAGCCAGCAACGATTCACTTATTGTACAAAGAAGTTACTCGACTGACTTGCAGTCTATATAGACGTTGAATTGATTTTCAGGGGAAAATGTAAAAGGATGTGACCTCATCTGTCACAGTAAAGATCTCGGAAAGTTTACTTAATGAAGTAATGCAAGCCCTCTAATGGAAATCTGAAATGCTCTGATGGCTCCAGAGTCCTCTGGACTTCAGGGGAACTGAGGAAAAGTTACCTAATCACATTTCAACGTGAAACCGACTTCTGGTGTTAATTTGTTTATTAAAGGAAGGGGGAGTGTGCATGTTCTTTCCCAGCGTTTTATACTCCAGCTTCACATTCACAGACAAACACATTCACACCCAGATGCTTTGTAGAACTGCTTCTAGAGAGGCAAAGAGTTGGGGCTTGATTATCAGCTACACATTTTTGCCACCAATAACGACTTCAGTCAAACTACTGGAGCATTCATTCTTGACTAGAATTTAAGCTATTTTTAACTTTTACTCTTCTAGCTACCTGCTGGAACTGGCAAGATCTTCTGCTACAGATTTGATACTCTACCACAAGTCAACACAGTTCTCTTTATAGTCAATTTTAATATATTTACAGGATGCCATTCTGCCATAAGTGGTTATCACGTCCACCACCAATTAGAAACTCCAATCGTGCTCCTTAGTTTAGGTAAGGAGTGGCACTTTGGTAGAGCATGCAGGAGGAAGGATTGATAAAACAGCAACACACCCACTTGCTCATTGCGAATGACCTGCTTTGTTCTCACATATGCTGAATAGGACTGTGCACAAAAGTTACACGTATGAGCCGGTGGGGTAAAGTTATTTTAATGTCCTGTCCGTTGGACATTTGCATTCTCTTCATCCTCCTGTCTGTTACAGTTCTCTGTTCCATACGTCTGGGCATTTTAGTATCACAGAATATAAACAAAAGCTTTAACATCAAAACTCCAGAGCTTTCCTTTTATATTGTCTTTAATATAGTCTACAGGTGATGTTTTGTGAGGATAATGAAGCATTCATTTCTTCAGTTCTCCTCGTGCTTTACCCTGTTATCATTTCCTGCTCTCTAGCGGACTTGTATCTACAAAGTTTGTTGGATTTCAAAGTGTCCAACTGGTTTATTTCTGGGCAACATCACACTTCCCCAGTGTTTCAGCATGAATCTATGACCAGCACAGAATTAAAAAATTAGAGTAACTGGAATTTTCATCACCGTGCGATTCATTGTTAATCATCTCTGGTCCGTGATTCAAGTTGAAATGGTTGAGCAATCGGTATGAAGTGTATTTTTCTTATCTAAACACAACATTAGGTTAATCTTCATTTTGGTTCAGTGGTAAACTTATGACGTAGGCTGTGTCACCAGACATCAAGTAAACAGTTCTACTTGGTGGAAAAGAATCATCTGCATTACTTCATCTTTTCTGTAGAAAGAACACAGAAATGTCTGCTCTGTGTTGGGTCATTACTCAGAGCCGTGTTTGTGTGGACGTTTCCCTCCTTTGGAGTGAGTCTGTGGTGGCGTGGCTGCAGCAGCTCTGTGTTGACACAGACCTGATCAGCTGTGGACCACCAGGTAGACCCCTGTGTCTTCCACCTGGCTCTGTTTTCGCATTCTGCGGGATGATTTATTTCAGAGAGAGAGAATGACGACTATGACCCAGCGATTCAGACCACGCAGACCTGAACATCCTGGAGAAGCCAGTAAAAAATTATCCGCTAAGACGACTATTCCAGCATCTCAGCGGCAGACGGGAGGAGACTGAACAGGGGCTGAAGAGGGCTGGCTCTGTTGTGGTCTGTTCTCTTGAGCCTGTGGAGGTGGTGGTTGATTGGAAGATGTCATCCCTGATAGAAAACTGATCCCAGCCCCTCTGTGGCTGTATAATAGAACTGGGCAGCATCTTCAGCAGCCCACTACTTAACCCTTGCTGTGTGAAGGAGTGATACCACAGGTCCTTCCTTCCTGCTGCTGCTGTGAAGTTGTACCCAGTAGACCACATTCGTGTAACTGCTATTGTGTTTGATTTCCTATTTTCGTATTATTTGATGTTTTACTTTTTTATCTCCTGTTTGCCTTGTCCTCTGGGCTGTTTGCTCCTGTGACACTGCATATTTCCCCATCGTGGGACAATTACAAAAAGGTTTATCTTGCCTAGCAAAGTGAAAGTCAGATTGCAAGGATGACCTGTCATCTTCCTTTCCTGACACCATGCAGATCCGGAAACATGCCTGTTATGATTGATTGATTGACCAACGGATAGTTTACGTTGGAAATTGCACAAGGCTGTCCATCAAGGTTAGTAGAAAGGAATCTGTTAGACAGGCATCCAGCAATAACAAACACACTGGACACTGATTTATGTGTCCCCGTCCATACAGTGTCTGCCCGCGAATACAAACACTAGAAAGGGGGTGAACCAGTGACGGCAATTCAACCCCCCAGGAGCATCCCAGTCAGGAAGCAGCATCGCATCAGACAGGGGAATAACAGGAAGAGGTACCTGGCTGATGCGCCAATGGAAACAGCCTTTTATGGGCTGACCAATTTAGCCAGGGTTCAAAGACTTAGGAGAAGGCCTCCAGCGAGGAGATTGGTTGAGAAAACAACCCCTCACCAACTCCGGCTGAAGAGCTTCTCAAGGCAAACCCCACTAATTGTTGGTTGTGAGTGTGTGGAGGACATAAACAACCGCTGCTTAAATGCTGTCAGAGTGGCAGCCTGAACAGCTTAGTTAGAGAGGCGATAATAAGCTTTGAAATCTCCAATTTAAAATGTGTTATTATGGCTGTGGCAGCATGTAACACGCGCTCCCTCAATTGCTCTCAACTGAAGCCCGCCACGAAACCATGGAACTTCCAGCGGGATCACGGGTGAAAAACTTCCCTTTAATCCTTTCCCTTTTCCTACGCATCTTTTTCTCACACGACTCACTCATCCTTGTTATCTTAATGCTCACATTTCCCTTTGTTTTTCCCCTTTATCTATCCGCTCCCTTGAAGACTTGGCAAAAGTCTGAGCGTGTGGTCATTGAGGGGTTAATGCTAAGGTCAGGCATCAAGGGAAGGTCACTCATGTTCACCAACCCCCATCTCTGCCTCCAATAATGCCAGTGCCATTGGGGTCTAATCCTTCAGGGTAATTGCATCGCTGCTGTCCACTCTTTTAAATATAGCATCCCCTAATTAAAGCTGACAGTGGGGGGTGGCGGGGCAGACAAGGATTCAACAGGTCGCCTTGTTTTGAAGACACCGGACGAGAAGAGGTGGGGTTCGGGTATTAAGACCTACCCACCGCCCCCCCCCGCACTTTTCTTGTCCCGAGCATGTGGCCCCCTGCCTCGGGGGTCCGAATAGTTTTTTTGTGAGCTAGCTAATTGCGGGGGATTTAAACGTGGCTCATCTCGGATTAACCTGAATGACAAAAGAACAGAGAGTTGAGTGTTTGTGGTCAGCGCAACAGACTGTAACAGGACATTTAGGCTATAAATCACACTCGCCGTTACGTCACACAGAGCAGTTCTCACCCACACAGCCTGCATCACACCAGGGATGCAATGAATGACTACTTTCATTAAGACCATCGATCATTTGTTTAGTCAATAGAATGTCACTGTGTCACACAGTCCAAGGCTGTGACCAGCAGCTCAAAGTAAAACAAATACAGGTGTGAGAAACTGGTCAGATTTTTAGTTCTAACGTTAAAAAAAATGCTAGTCCCACCTCTGCTGTAATGCAATGGAAAACCGTCCCTGCCTCCAGACTCGTTTCCTGGCAAACACCCATATCTGTCACACTCCACACACCTCCGGATTGTTGTGCAATCACGAGCAGATTATCCTCTCAATTGAATCTGCGAAAAACACACGTCAGAACTTATCAGTGCCGAAAGTGATGCCTGTAAAGTTGCTAGTTTTATCCGACCAGTGGCTCAAAACCAAAACGCATTCTTATCGTATGGGCTATATAAACAAGCGGCAAACCCTGCTGAGATTCTCAAATCACAGTTAATTATATTTTCAGACCTTGTGCCAGTGTTTTCACAGGAGAGGAGTAATGTGATGAATGAGCTTGTAATTAAGCAACTTCAACAAAGATAAGTGAATTGACATGAAACAATTAGGAACTATTTGGTCTTAATTCTTCACCACTTCACGCATGGATTGTCAGATTTTTTCCATTACTGATTCATGATTTTTTAAAATCAAAACTAATTCAGTCTGAGATGCGGGAGTAGCGAGTGGGTGTTTTAGAAAACTGTGAATGTTGACAGATTTACTTCCTATTGTTTCCCCTGATCAGCACTTTAGAGAGAAGCTAAGCTCAACTCCCTCATTTGACCCCCTGTCCTTGAAGAGTCAAAGTTCATATGAAGCTCTAAATCAGGCTGACGATCGAGAGTATCGTTGTTTTTTTTTTCTTGCTCTTTCAGAGAACGCATTAAATTTCGGTGTTAGTTTACATGAGTCAGCCTCGGATGTCTATGAGCTCGTGGGAGGGTGATGGAGAAGATGGGCGGGGGCTGATTATTTCTGTCTGGGCGTGCATGTGTCTTACCAGTAGACTGCTGTAGTAAACAGAGTGAAAGCCTCCCAGCTCTGTCACGTTGTTTCGATCCCGCCGTCTGTCACATTAACTGCGCCTGGTGTGTTCACCCCGAAGCTCGGCATTATTTTAGGAACTCAGAAACAAAGTACAGAGCAGGTTCGATCGCGGCTGGGACTAAAACTTTCAATACCTGCTGTCCTTTGGACCTGGGAGATATTGATCACTGTTTCTGCTGAAAGTCAAGGAGCTTACTTCTTCTGGGAAGTGGATTTTTTCTATGGCAAGTAAATTTAATGTAAGGAAAGTTTTCTCTCAGATTCTACCATGAAATGGCTTCTATTAATTAAGATGTGTTCGGTAAATGTGTTGCGTCCTGTTTTTAGCATGTGTTCTGTCAGTTTTCATTCATTATCTTTTGAGTGGAGTAGAGTAGAGTGGTGACTGTTTCCACTATTATCCAGTCCATTGATGGGTTTGATATGGTGACAGACAAGAATGAGCAGCAAAAATCTACAATCACATGTTTGGTTTCGTTGCTTGACAAATGATCAAAATGTTCAGTTGATTACGAGCATACAGACCATCAGTGATGGTTTTATTTTTCTCTTTCCTCTGTCTGGTGTGGAGCTGTGAAGAAAGCGTGTGTTCAAATTTTCACAGACCACCTCTTCAAGCCTGTTTTCCTCCTATGTCTGCATATTTCACATCTGCTTCTTATATCAACAGAGCAGTGTACCCCCTGGCACCCACCGGCGTACTGTGCTTTTCCATATTCCAAATTGGAAGTGGTTTCCAAATGATCAATTTCCAAGTCATATTTGGAACAGCTTGCGTCCAAATCGGCGGTAGTTCTAATTTGACTTGGAATACCCAGTTCCTTTTTTTTTTTTTTTTCGCCCTTCTTGCTTCCTCCTTTTTTGGTCTTGTTCACCGCCCTTCTTGTCTGTCTCTCCTTCTTCTCCTGCCCCGAAGCTGTGGATAGGAAGGCTGGTTGCGTCACAGTACAGCCAGCGCTGCCTGAGACAGCACTCTGTACACTTGACTTTATTGAAGCGAGAGAGAGCAGCTGCCGGTGAGTGCTGTTATTCTCATGTGTGTTGTGTTGATCATCCTCAGTTGAATGGTGTCGACCCTTGCTTTGTTTGGGTCCGGGAGGATTTAACGGTGTCTTTCTCCTGAAGCTCGAGTGTGTTGTTTTCCTCTGTGACGACACTGTGACAGTGGCATGTGTCATTTGGGTGTCATGTAAATATTTGACTGTGCTGCAGGGTTTGGGGTCAGCCGTGTTTCCGCTGAAGTCTGCCTGAAAACAAACAACATTTTAATGTGTTTAGCTCTCACTTTAGCCTTCTTCTAAACATATAAAGCAGTTGAGATGTCTTGTTGCTCGTAATTGTTCTGCTGCGCTGGAAAAAAAAAAAAAGAGTCTGCATCCAGTCCTTCAGTAGGAAAATGAGTTATTTTCGCTGCATGTTGAAACATACCTTTGTCTGGAATGCATGGACTACTTTAAAAAAAAGAAGTTATAGTATTTCCTGTGAGCATGTTTGTTCCTGAGTTACTTTTCTGTGGCAGTTGCTTTCACTTGGAGCTCCTGTGTGCAGACACATGGACCCTAGGGCAGTATCTGAGATTGTTTGTATGGCACTCCGCTCTATGTGGTAGAGACAAAGAAAGAAAAGACAAAGGAAACGTGACAAAGGAAATGTGACATAAAGTGCAGCGCTGTCCACAGTAGTTTGAGTCAACACCCTTCCATTTGCATGGCCACATACTGCCAGAAGTAATACAAATCGTGTTTGGATTAATTAAATCCTCTTTCTTCCTGTATGCACGTCAAAATGGTACTGATGTGTTATGAAATTGGAGCACTTCTTCTGAGAGTGTACTTGTAATCTGGGAAAAACCACTCCTCTTCCATCATGTGTCACTGTGCAGAGGAGGATGACGTTATGAAACACTGTGTACACTTATGGTAATCTATCAGGTGTTCAAATACTGTAAAAACAGAAATAGGTCACACAAACTGATCTGGACTTTCTTACATTAGTCTGATGGGCTGGATGTGGTGTGCTTTCCGTGGGGCTCTCAGATTTCCTCATCTGGAGGCGCTTGGTGAGAGTCTGAAGGCTCAGAAACGCAGTTGGTCAAGTGATCATTCAAACCTATTCCAAAGAAGAAAACAAGCAAGAACGGTAATATGATTACCCAAACTGTTGTAAACATCCACCACAGTTTACAGACTGACATCCTGCTTCAACTTGGGTCTGCTGTAGTCCTGTGTTGGATCATTACCAATATTACAGCGCTCCACATAAACTGTTTGATAAATGACCCCTGACTAAACCATTTGCTGTGAACAGTAGTCATCCGTTTAAAGATCAGCAACCATATCTAGACACAGGAGGTCCGTCATGCCTGAATATGGACCTCTGATAAGAACGTTGTTCTACATCACAGGTTCAAGAGGTGGATTAAACAGCGTTTGTGCTTCTTCTTCTACTTCTGAGCTGAAGAAGATGGATGAGTGGGGAACCGTATGCATGAAAACTCACATCCCAGTTGTCTTTATATTTAGCTTTGTTTGTAGATATTCTATGAATCTTCACAGATAAAACTGGACACTTTTGCGTGGTGTCCAGCACTGTTGGTACTAATCGATACCCTTTGACCTGATTCAGCAATACACAAATATTTTCACAACTACATGATCATCTAGAGCAGCGGTGTGAAACTCATTTTAGTTCGGAGGCCACATGCAGCCCGATCTGATCTCAAGGGAGTCTGGCCTGTGACATAACAGAATAATAACCTATAAATTAAAATGTTTACATTTAGTGAACTATACTTTAACAAAACATTTTATTATCTGACATTTCTGAAGAAGAGTAAGTGTGATTTCGGGGCATCGGTGCCATCTACTGTTTAGTTCCTGGGTCTCAGCGTTGTGTTGTACCTGAAACTCTTACTAAAAGGGTGTGAACCCTAGTGGACAAACTAGGAATAGCACTTACTTTTATGGAACTTTATCGCACTTTGCAAATTCATCCATGGGCCAGACTGGATGCTGTGACGGGCCTAGTTTTGGACCCTGGGCCATATGTTTTGATTTGGGAGAGGCAAGCACTGTACGTCGATTTGTTGCTTCTCCCTTTTGAATGACAAATACACACTACCACCACCTGCTGGTGTGGAGAGTTATTCCCTCTTGTACAGGTGCAAAACGTAGGTGCCAGCTGGCTGTTGGGTGTAATGTCTGAGGTGTGTTCAAGTTCGACGTCATGAGGCAATCTGCTGCAGTTCTTTGACGGTGACTTGGTGTGCTTGGGGCCTTAGACTCCGTTTTATAGCTTTATGGCATGTATTTTCCCATCATGTGGTGTGTCTATCTACTGTTGTATTCATCTCTTCCTTTCTGTAAATTGTCCTTGGGTGACTTGAAAGGCGCTTCTTAAATAAAATGTAATAAAATAATAATAATAATAATAATAATAATAATAATAATAATAATAATAATAATTATTGTTATTATTATTATTATTATCATATGGTGATAATCAGATCATAATTCACACTTACGGTCCCGGTAAACTTGGCAGGGGTAGGGAAAGCATCCAAAAGGAGGTAAAATAAGTTTAACCTTTCAGGGTATCAGTTGATTTAATATAAATCATTACACACTCCTGCTTTCTTGGTTTTATTTTCCCTCACGTATACCGGCCTTGAAGTGCTTCGGCCATTGTCAAACACTCCTCCTTCTTACATATGAAGCCTGCTAGTGAATGAATACTATCACCAGAATTTATCACTGCGGTCCCTTTTATGAACGTACTTAACGCATGTTTGGATAATACACACGTATACACACACACACAGAGTCACGCACACACTTTGCTCTCTCCTGGAAGGATGCAGTACAACAAGTGCCTCTGTTTGAGTAGATCCATATGTGTGCAAGGCGTCAGGACTGCACTATACCACAGTCGGTAGAGAGAGAGAGAGAGTCGGTTAATAGGGAACAGGCATGCAGACAGGCGGGTAGTCTTGTTGCATAAAGGCCGCAGTAAAACCCAGGGCCTGGTTCTAACCCGCCGCCTCCTCGTCCAGCCAGAGGACAGATGGCAGCAGAAGAAAGCGAGCGGTGGTGGCTCTCTCCCATGCCACTCCTCAACAGATGCATCGTTTATTTATTGAATAATAAATCGGACCCGGGCCAGGCCTGCCTAGACTCTCACTTTGATCTCCCGCAGCCTCACTCTGTGCTGTTTTCAATCCCACCTACTGGGTCCCAGCTAATGGCAACCCAGCGTAATGTTTAAGAACGTAGGCCCTCTTCAGAACACAAAGGGGGCCCTATGGGGTTGTGTGATCTGCTCCCAGGAGGACAAGGACAACTGGCTAGGTATCCAAAAAGGCGTGCAGCTGAATTTGACCTGAGTCAGTCTCTGTCAGCGCTGCTTGATGAAAAGCACACACTTGTTCTACAGGCATTTGACTCTTTAAACCTTTTCTTTGACAATCCATCATTCCTACTGCAGTAGCTGATATTGTATTTTTAGCTCATAAGCAAAGTCCTTGCAGAACAGCTGCAAGCAGCATGGTAAGAGGCTGGAGAAAAAGTCTAACTGGTCAAAGATGAGGGATGAACCTCATATTCTGATGGGTGTGGAGTTGGTTTAGTCATTTATATAATGATAATGGTATTATACAAGGCCATAGGACTGGACTGTGGTCATTGCTGATCCTGAATATTTTTTATACATCCTTATATATTCATTTCATATCTGTTTCTATGTAATGATGCTACTGGACACAGGACGAATAAAGAATGTATACAACACTCAACTGAGGAAACTTTTCTTTTACCATAAAAAGTGTTTTTAATAATAAAATATACATATAAAAATAAATACACAAACAAAGTAGGTATTGGTTGACCTGTTATGATTGTTTTCCTTAAAATGTTCTGTTATAGATGTGGAGACACTTGACCTTGTGTCCAAACTAATTAGATTTTCCACCACCGATGTTAGTTTGATAGCAGCTCAGTTCTGTCTAAATCATGACATTTTTAAACTGGCCATCCCTAATGTACCTAACAGGATGTGAAAATGTTGCTCGGGTTCGGATAGAGTTGCTCTTGTTGTATTCACCAATAGACAATAGAATTTACACAACAGTGCAGCAATAAATCCGAACTGCATGTGCGTTGTGTGTTGGGTGTTTTGTTTGAAATTGGTTTCATGATATAATATCGTGATTGAGCCTTCTCAACCTTATACATTCTACGGTACATTTGTGTTTGCGGTGTACGGCGGCGGCGTATGCACACAGGTCGAAGGTCAGCGCACTTGCATGACAGACTGTGAAAATGAGACAATAACTGTCTTTGTTTCAGCCGTAGACTATGAACCATTGATGATGCGTGCTTGCGTCTACGTTTTGGATTATCTTTGACTAGTTCGACTTTCTAGACAGTGTGAGTTGGTCCGACCAAAGTCTGTCTGGATGTCTGACTTCACTGCACTCGTGCTGCGTGAACAAGACCGTGCATGACTGTTGCTGGTCTAGTGCGAACCAATCATTTGTGTGCGTGGGTGTATTTATTGGGATGCACTTGAGCGCTTTTCTTTTTGCGTGTGCGGAAAAAGAAAAAGAGAAATGACAAGGCGGGGGTGGGTGTGTGTGATGGGGGGAGGAGGGGGGCTTGGGGGTGGGACTCCTCCTTCCTCCTTCTTTTCCATGACTGATGAACAGCCGCGTTAATGCAATCATAGCTTAGCGCTGAGGAGAGTATCTACCAGTTGCCAAATCAGTGATAGCTTGCATGTCAGGACAGGACCTTAAAGCAGCCCTTTTCTGTGGGAGTGGAGTGATGGGGAGCATTAAAGTTGGCCCATGTAATTAAACACACTGTAGCTGGATGTCACCCACAGTCTCAACAAAGACTGAAGTGCAGAGAGACATTTTAAACTCTGACAGAAGGTTGGCCCAAACAATACATTTTGTGCTCAACTTCACCAAACAGCAGTATCCGTTATCCACAATGTGAGGCGACGGTGTTGCGTGTATATTCGGGTTAGCTCTGATTTTATGTGCTCCATAATGTGTGTGCGTGTGTGTGTGGAGGTCGGTGATGGCCGCTTGGAACAATGATAGGGAGTTGAGTTTGCTCTATGGGTGTGGGCACCTCCATGACAAACAGCTGTGTGTGTGTGTGTGCTACAGAAGAGCCGTTATGTGTGGGAACTCCTGTTTTCCCAATATGCCAATAAAAGATAAGATTTGTTTTTATTCTTCGGCCGTTTGTTTTTCTGTGCGACGCGGTGAGTTTATGCGTTGGTCATACAGTAAAGTCTACCTCGGCGGTCTTGCGCTTCCCGGCCCGATACATACACACTCTTAACGCAAAAATAACATTTATGAAACGTTTTATCTCAGGCACACTTCTCTTCCTGCTCGCCCATGCTATGCTGCGTTTAAAGGGGCTCGTGCTTACGGGTTCTGGAGGAGTGTCCACGTGTATGGGCACCCTCTTGTGGTTCTCATTACCACTCAGTGGGAAAATCTACTGACAGGTTTGCGAGCTGTTGAAACAGTGGATGCTAAGAGTTTTCTCTGCATTTTTATAATATATCTGACGAAAATGTTCTCAACAGCTTCATCCTTTGCATACGTTGAGTTGCCCGGCTGTTAGCTTGCTAATCTGTTAGCCTCTGGTGGATCCTAGGGGCCAACAGTTGCCTAGCAACTACGCGCAGCTTGAGATTGAAGCATTTTGTCTACACTGCATCCCATGTTGTAACCACATGTTCAGTTTGAAGGCATTAATACTAATAATTATTAGCCACATCTGGTTTTCCAAGATATTTTTTCTTGAGCCTTTTACCACCCCTCCATATTTTGTAGTCGGCAAAATATCTGAGCAGAAAACGGAGCTTGTTATTTTTTGCTGCTGCTTTGAACTGGTAAAATAAGACAAATATTCAAGCGACTGTTGCCAATTACTTTTAAACTGAACTTTTTAGCCGCTGTTGTGAGGTTAGTGCACCTCCTGGGAATGTCTCATCCACTGCGTGGAACTTATCCTGCATGGTTCAGGGAAACGGCTGTGCTCTTTAATAGTGGAGACGTATGTTTGCCTAACCAACCAATTAGTCCTTAAAGAGTTTGTAAGTGTGGTGTTAGTTTTGTCAAGAGACAACAAAGGAAGGTTGTTGTACTCTGTGACTTCAAACCAGATGGAAACATCCAGGCCTGAGAAATGAAGCTGCAGTTCCTCAAATGTAAACTTGAGGCTGGCCTCATGGACCTCCACGTTAAAATGCTCAAGTTTGCACCAGAATAAACGTAATGTTTGCTGCCTTGTACAAAAGACCATAGAAGAAATCTTACTCTACATTTTCTAGAACTTATTTAAACCTAATTTAGAGGTTGTCTTGATTTAGGTGGAGTCAAGGTTTCAAGACGGCACCGCCCACAAACACCACACTGAGCTTTAAACTTGCTCTTAAGGAGGGTTTGCTCAGCTTTGTATAAAACCAGTCCCTCGATTGATGAGACTGGAAAAGCCACACTCGTTTCAAGGAAGATGATGGGTGCAGAATCTCTTCAGAGGATGACCTTAGAGCAGCACAGATATACACTCTTACATTTTTCTATACAAGCTATGTGAAAGTGTCAATCACATGGCGGGGAGGGATGAGAGGGTTGTTGAAGTCTGTGGAAAAAAATGAGGACAAACCTCACACAAATACGAGTCAGTGGTACCTCTTCCCTGCAGAAGACTGGCTAATATTTTCAGGAAGTGCACATCACATCAGGTTTTAATCTTATCAGTATATTTAAGTATTGGGACTTCTTATCTTTGAGTAAGTAGGTGTAAAAAAAAAAAAAAAAAAATCTTTATAGCTTCAGTTATTTATGTATCAATTCTAAAGACATCAACCTCCAACCCTTTGTTTTATTCCACAAACATTACAAGTCGTTCTTCATCTCTCATGGGATACATGTTGTGAGAGAATCCATAGCCTGCGGCTCTTAGAACCCCTCCTTTAAACGTGATGCAAACACACACAGTGATATTACATAAGTGCTAGGTGTGCTCTGGCAGGACACGCTGTTCCGGAGGAGGGCTGAGTGAGGCCGGAGGGGATGGGGGGAGGGGGGTGCGCGGTTATTTAGCAAACGTACATACAAGAGTGTAGTTTTGACTTTTGCAAAACCAGTAAGAGCATTACTGAGCAGAATCTCTTCAAAGCAGCTCTGTGATGGATGGGCCTCCTATCGCACTGAGTCACGTCTGTAATCTGGGTTTGAATTTATCTGCGGCCTTTCCCTCAGTGCGTCATATAATTCCATACACAAAGACTTATTACCAGCAGATTGTCCGGCTCGCGGGGATGTGGCAGGCTGTCCAGACTTATTTTAAATTGCCCTCAGGAGACAGAATTGTGATGGTGGTCAGGTGAAAGCAGCCAAATTAAACTCTCTGGCTGTTGCTCTCAACCCACAAGCTCAGTCCTTAATTATAAATCACGTTTAAGACACTTGAATCCGAGCCTAAAATAACTCTACTCCTATTTATTGTCTTTAGAGTCGGCTGCGTGAAATAGTCTGTTCTGTCCTGAAGTAAATCAAACTCTCAGCGTTAGCAGCGGGTACGCCGTGTGCTGTAAAGTGTGTCGACGCAGCCGTGAGGTGTCGTGCACGGAGGATTAAGTGTTAAGGTCGTAATCCTGACTCACCCCAGGAGACTCCCATCATCTTCCTTGAAACAAGTACAGCCTCATTACAGCTGAGCGGCTGCGGTGCTGCTCATCGATGACACAACCTTGGAGCGGACATGCCTGCGTTAGGAAGTCCATAAATGTATGCGGGGGGAGATTTGCAGGATGTGTGGAAACAACGGTGCATAAGCAGGTGCCACGTGGCACTGGATGTGCCAAGCTAAGGCGAGGGCCACCGCGGGGCCCGCCGTTTGTGTTCTCAGCTGTCGAGGAGAGGCGATGAAGGTGGGGCCGTGTGTGTGTGTGCTTGTGTGTGCGTGTGCTTGTGTGTGCGCATGCAACATTTTCATCTACAGTCATGCTCCCCCGGACCCCCTCGCTAATCCGGGCAGATCTGAGAGCAGGCATGCACGGGGGACACGCGACACACGACTCACATGACACATGTGGTGTCGCACGCACACACGCACTCGTAGTATGAGTCACGCGTGTCTTCCTCTCAGCTGTCCCGCACCTTCACCTTCACGCTGCTCCTCTTTCTCTGATCCTGCCCCAGAAAGGCCGGATAGTGAAAGTCGGGCCGACCTCGTCCCCAGTTATTAATCACCCATCTCATTGGTAGGAATGTTCAGTATTAGAAAAATCTCTGCTGCTCACATCCGCATCTCTGTTGGGCCCCATATCTTCAGGTATCTGTGCTCTGCGTGTGAGATCACAAGCTTTTCTAGGTTTATAAGAATTTTTTCCATTTGCTGTTTTTTTTAATTTTTTTTTATATTTTTTTTTTTGTTCACTTGCAAAGCCTTTCTTAGCCCTGTGATGCTCTCGTTTGTCTTGGCTAAGGCAACGCATTTTTTTTCAGCTGCTTTCGTTTCATCAGGAATGCGAACGGCACGACTTGATAGTTAGGAGAGCTCACCTTTCTGGGCTATTGTCTAAATATGGCATCTGATTCGCTCACATGTCTCCGGCTCGGCTGTCCGCCGTCCCACCTCGTGGAGAATTTACCACCTCAGCGTCAGTGAACATTTGACTCAGCCGTGAAAAATTGCACGTACAGGCGTTGTGATATCGACTTCAGAGAAGCATAAGCAGGTGATGTTGTAACAGATTCCTGTGACTTGTTTGCGGTCGCCTAGTGTTCAGTAGTGGTCAGTGACTCAGCCCGGAGGAGGGGGGTGTTTGTACCTGCAACTTGATGACATCAACTGCAATGATTGAGAAATGTCTTAATCCATTTATTTTTCTCAGTCCTCCTTTACTACGGTCAACACACCTAAACCACAATATTGGGTGACGGAGTACAACATTGGCATTTATAATGTCAACATCTGCCAGGTTTTGTCCACATGAACTAATGGCAACTGCTCCACCAGTTAGTTGCTAACTTGTCTTAAATGCTGTTCAAACTGAGACTGATTATAGCTACTTCCCCTTATTTTGTTCAGGCTCATAGCTCATTTGCTGCCTCCTGCCTCCATCTCTTTCTATTTAAAACTCGTCTCTGGTTGGGGGCTCTGCCTGGGCATACTGACCCTGGGTGTATGAGAGGAAGGGAGGAGTCTCTGCTGCTGGTGGCAGAGGACGGAGAAGAAAGGAACAGAGAATAAATAAAGAAGGGAAGACCCTGGCTCTTGGAGCTTGGAGAGTAGGGCTGTTTAATCTCTGTAGGACCGTCAGATGGCTTTGACAGAGCACAGGCACCAATTAGGCCGCAAGATTAGGGGGGCTTTGTACTTCTGAAAAGCTTCTGGACGGACCTTTTTATTCTTCCTTCCTGCCTTGGGTTTATATCTTCACTGGGACTCCTCACCCTCCCTTGACCTTATCCCTCCCCCCCCCCCCCCCCCCCGTACTGTCCTCTCCACCAGCCCTACGACCTGCTCTTTAAAATCTGCGATTATACCTGGCTAGACACTGAGAGGAGTGGATTAATAAGGCAGCCTGTCAGTGTGGGTTGACAGGGGCTCGTTGCAGATTGAGGTAGCAAGCCAGCACGGTGGCTAGTTGGATGTTTGTTGGGGTCCTGGATATGGAGCCAACCTGCAAAGACTCCCATCTGCACAACTTGACGGTAGAGTACTGAGGCTGTGGGGGCACGTTTGTGGTTCTGAGTTGCTTGACTGCTCTTAAACTCTGTTGTATATAGTACATAGCTGTGGATATTAGTGTGTTCCAACGATGCAGTTACCTAAAACATACCTATATAATAGACATAGCGTCTGCCTATTTTACCTCTGTTCTTGTTTACATGAATGCTAAACCGGCTAGGTTGTGTCTCTGATCTACGCTGTGTGCATATTTACACACACGTGCACAGACACACTGCTCCTCCTTAGTACATGGAAACAATGACAGGAAGTACATTAGCGGGACCTCCATTGTATCTCCCCATACGTCCCCGCTTCCTGAGCTGGGTGGGTGTGGGTGCTGGTGAGGGGGCAGGGGGGAGGCACAGCAGAGTTAGACGTACATAGACGAGTCCCGTGGTGTTGAGGTGAGGGAGAGAGAGACAGGGGAAGGGGGGGGCACATGTCTGGGCCGGGACAGACAGAGAGATCCTTAATCCTGCAGCCTTCTGCTGCATGTGGCCTCAGCCATGGAGCTTTTGGAGCTCTGGAGCCTGGGCGCCCCCCCCCCCCCCCCCCCCCCCCCCCCCCCCCCCCCAGTTGCTGACTTGTGGTCAGTTTCATTGTTTCACCTCTCAGGATCCAATTTTGGGTTATGTCATGGTGGGCTGGTCCCAGATCAGCTCGTGAGGTGAAAAGCTGACTTTAAGTCAATTAGTTGTTGTCCCACAGAGGGGGACAGATGGTGGGAAGGTGGGAGTTACCAAACCTCAGGAATGCCCTCTGTGGCCATTTAATTGTGGCAGAAACAATAGTCAGGCCAGGAGCTGTTTATTCTAAATGTGTGTGACTGTTTTGCCCTTTTCACTGCGGCCCAGTCCTTTAAATTGTTTGTGTATTTTAATACACAGCCTTTGTTTACATGGCAGTTGTGTAGATCTGACTTTCTCTCTTGCTCTTTCCCCGTCTGTATTTGTCTCCCTGTTTAGGTTTGCCACCACCCAGACTGCCAAGACCTGAATAGCAAAAGCCCCCTTCACCTGTGTGAGTCATGTGACTCACGCTGCCATTCAGAGAACACAGACAACATGCACTTTGACCGGCACCCCCGATTCGACTTACAGCCACAAGGTAAACTTCTTTATTTGGTATTCCCCGCTCTGACAGTGATGATGTCAGCTCCATTACCTCATTACAGGACTCCACTGTGTAAATATCGAGGACACAGAGTTTTTATTGATGTCTAAATAAGGTGTTACGTGGCTTAACATTTTCTTTCCCATGTGTTTCTTGTCAAATTCTGAATTTCAATGTGATCATTCATGTCTGAAAAATCCTCATTGTTATTGACACTAAAAGGTTGTTTCATACAATCAAATCTGTGGCAGCTGTTGCAACCAGTGGTTAACTCTGTAGCTTCAGCGCAATAGTACAAACAGTACTTATTATTCTTCCATGCTGACTAGACTTCCATCCAGGGATACTGCAGGAAGATGTCACCCACAATCGTCAGATCTCTGATCGGTTGATTGTTTGTAGAAACTGGCAGTAACGGCCACCGGTGGCTCCAGAGCCACAGAACTATCTGAATCACTGAACAAATGGCAGTGGGTGGAATTTCAGGCTTGTGCTCACTACCCATGCAGAGTAGTGTTTGGAGTTTTTTGTTTTTTTTTCCTGCCCACGCTGTGAGATATGCATCCATGAGATTTCTGCTTTCACCCCTATAATACAGTCAGTAGTTCCTGTTGATTGCAGCAATAACTTAGAAAATAAAGCCTTATTATTTATTCAACAGCTTGCTTTAAGTAGACCTGCATTTGTGTGGGTAACAGGTTTGAGACAGATTTATTCAGGACACCTCCAAAGCTATTTGAATTAATGCTAAATTATAATAATTCATGGCCACACATTATTCCAAGTGTTTTCTTTTGTAATGCACGGGACCAAATTCATGGTGAACATTAACCGAGTTGTGATCCAACAGAGGGAATAACCGCTGTGTTTTCTTAACCTTTAGCCTCCATCCTGGCTCGGAACGTGTCCACGCGCTCCTGTCCCCCACGCACCAGCCCCCACTCTGACCTGGAGGAAGAGGATGAGGGGAGCAATGACCGCGGGTCAGTAACCCTTTGTTCCGTCATGCTAGTGTTCATGTGTGCCTCCGGACCGTCAGTCTTTTCGCACCGGAGGCTAAAATACAGGCGTGATATGTGTGTCTCTTGACGTCTTCTCATCCTCGTTTCTCGTTTCCTCATTTTCACATTTGATAAGGCGAACGCGTCTCATGGTATGGGTTCTTCTACGACGTATGGTAACGTATGTGTGACTGTTTTGCAGGGAGCGTAAAACAGTGGGCATAAAGTTGGTGAAAAAGAAGCCGCGGAGACGACACACTGATGTAAGTCCCACTCCATGCAGCCGTAGCTTCAGTTGTGTAGGAAAGTTGTGAAATCCAGCAGCCATGATATAACATGGTGATATCTGCTAGGTTGTTTGTTGTCTGAGCCAGGCTGTGTAGTGAGAAGGAGCCCCCCTGTGGATCTCCTGAGCGCATACATAAAGCCCCACCTGAGTAAACTTGCAGCATGTCTGTCCTCCCCACAGGACCCCAGTAAGGAGTGCTTCAGCCTCAAGTTTGACCTCAATGTGGACATTAACACAGAAATCGTACCTGCTATGAAAAAGAAAACGCTGAGGTGAGCGGAGAGGAGCGACGCACACTTAAAGCCGTGATTACCTTTATTTTTCTGTGTCTGAATTATTTTCTTGTTTCCAGAGAGGTTCTGGGTCCAGTGTTTGACAGGAACGGTATTGAGTTGTCCCGGGTCGAGTTGTTCCTGGACCAGTCCAATACGCCACTGTCTCTGAACTTCGAGGCCTACAGATTTGGAGGACACTACCTCAAAGTTAAAGGTAAAAATACTCCCAGAATGAGTCCCAACTTTGTCATGTTCTAAACGATCCGTGGTACTTTTATTTGTGATACCACGACTGATTCATCTCTGCCAAGCAGATGAAACTGGGTCTCTCTCATTGAGAAAATGAAATTTGATTTGCAGCACAGTTCAGTCAGACAGCCAATGCTTTGAAAACAGTAGTAAGGAACATAAAATCAAATAGATTTATTAAAAAGTTCCTCTAAATTCAGTGCCATAACATAATTTTACCTTTCCGTTTCCCCACCCTGCTCCAGTCCAGTGTCTTATGATCAGTCCATATGTTTGTTATATATTTATCTGTCCCTTAAGGTATTGCAGAAATTCTCACTCACTGATCTTTTAACTGAGCTGACAACATTTTGTATTTTAATATTTCCAAGTTGCCTCCTCTTCCAATCAGTGTCTAGAGTTCGGTAGCAAGAAACATCTTGTTTTACATTTACTGCATCATGTGTTTCAATTCTGGTATCAAGTTATACATCATGCAAATAAGATTAAGTGCTCGGCCCATTTTCATCTTTAGCCATAAATCATAATAAGTTACAGTAGACATCCACCAGCCCTTTTCAGTAACAAGAAAAGTCAAAGATAAGACTGATTCACTGCGGAAGAAAAAAAAACTGTTACGTTTAACCAGGAATGTGTTTGATTGTCTCCTATATTTTCCAGGTGTGTAATGTACCTCAAAAATGAATTTTCTTGAAATTTAGTTTTTCTGATTAAACGATAAGATTCATTCAGTTATTGGTACATGAAGTAGCCTCAGGAAAACAATGACCATAACCTTCAGATTGCAAGGACACAGTAAAATGAGCCACAGAAATAACTGGCTCTTTGACTTGTTCTTAGAAAGCCGTGCATTTTATGTAACAACGTTCTTATCGCTGTGCTTTTAACAATGGCACCATGATTCAGATGGTGTAGGCCTGTTTCCTCTCACATTCGTGTCTCTGACTAGAAGGAGAAATAAGTGGACGGTATCCTTGTGATCACAGCCACAAATGAAAATGCGTCGCTGATCTGCTCGGTTATGCTTCAGGAGTGTTATTACAATTTTCATGAATTTAAATGACAAAGCCGCAGCACAGTGTCTCAGTGTCCCCGTTCCTTTGTCTTCTCCAGCAGAAACCCTGAAGGGCAGCCATTATCTGCAGAAACACTTGTTGAGGTTTATGGATTCAAGGCCCATTAAAAGCCGTCATAAAAAAAGATTCAGTGCCATGAATAATTGCGTTTCTTTTGAAACTGTCACCCCGCCGAGTCACACCTCTTGACCGCAGTCTGGAGCTACGTTAACTTGGAAACACACAGGGGTCAAGGATAAACAGCCCAGCAGCTGTTCAGTCACATGTAGTCTGAGGGTCTGTGTTGCTCTATATTCTAAACACTTCGTCACCTCAACTCCTTTTGTACCAAGCTCCATGATGAATTTAAGCTTCTTTCATCTCATAGTTTTCCTTTAATCCTTTTTTTTGCACACTCACTTCTCTGATTATGTCATTTTCAGTCAGAGCACGCAGCTTCTAACAGCATGCGACAAACAACTAGACATTTAACTTGGGCATCAGACCAGAGCAGAGCTCAAAGAGATGCTGGAGTATTCACCAGGTGGTTGCATAAGGCATTTCTGTTCTGACTGGGCTATTGTTCTGCTTATTTTCCAGAATACTAGTGTCCGTGGTGATGTAGCTAGTGTTGTGATCATCAGTTGCTTTAAGGTGCCCCTAAGTGACCAGAGAACATTGTTTTGGGCCTCAGTTAAAGTCAAAATACATTCGGACATGGCTCTGGGCTGAAATGAATCCATTAGTAACAATTTCCTACTTTATACAGCACGACCAGGTGATGAGTTGAAGGTGGAGCAGGGCGTGAAGGACATGCGGTCACTCAGCCTGCCCAACATGAAGCCCTCCGGAGGCCAGAGCCCCTACATCGTCACTCCAGGCGGCGCGAAGATGGAGCACGGATCGCTGGGACGACGTGAAAACATAGATTTGTTGGTGAGTCACGTCTGGATGAAACAGCGTAACAAACATCATTTCATAATAGATACACTTCATGTGACGCTGCAGCTCTTAACATATAAAACTGTCTTTTACACTCATCAGACCAAAACACACCTGTTTAAAGCACACACAAACAAGACACTCCCTTAGACTTATTGTTTTGCCACACCCTTAACTATTTCCATAACCTTCCCTTCCTCCAGTCCCATAATGCCTTGGGCCACTGTAGTATCTCATGGTAATCTCATCATGACTTCATTGTCTTCCATTACCGCTATATGCCGGGCAGAATCCTGGGAACGTATTTGTCCTCTGCCAGCTGCATGTACGTACGTGTCACGGTGCCTGCTGCTGCCGACTGAACCGCTGGATCTTATTTGGTGATGAGTTCATTCAGGAACACTCTCTGCCACTTCAGCGCTTCCTGTGGTTACAGGAAGAGGTGGTTGTGTTAGTGATGAAAGATGCTAAGAGGCTGGCGGACGCCTGCAGGATTTTGATCCACTTGGAGTTTTTAAATAGGGCAGGCAGTCATCAGGTTCACGGTGTGACGTATAATGACTTGAAAACATGGCCTTGTAGCTTTTAAATAATTGCCACTTTCGACAAACATTATTAACAAGCTTTAGCTACACTACAACCACCAAGTGTGGTTAATACTGCTATGGTTTTAGGATATCCATCTACTCTGCAGTTCTACAAAGTGCAGCATGACTCTGAACATTTCTGGCAATGCATTTCAGGCAGTTTGTCCAAGTAGTGTTACCATCATACATGCACAAATAGACGGTTGTTCCTGTAGTGACAGGCAGCAGAACCGACCAATAAAGATGGTTGACACTGAACAGTGCGTTGGCCCTCTCCATGGGAATAGTCGACCGACATAAAGTATTATGCACACTCTGCAGGAAAGAGTTTTCTTTTCCCCGAAGCACTTCCAGCTTAAAATACCACATTAACGCCAAGCATACGTTGGGGATTCTGCTAGCACTTCGGCTAATGCGTCGCACAGCTTGAGACAAACCGAGACAAAAACAAGCTGCCGTGCAAATGTCTGGCCACTCCTGCAACCACTGTTCCATGTGAGAGATCGTTCTCAGTTGCAGGCAACACTGTAAATAAGAAGCATTCAGCTCTCCTCTCGGACAATGTCAACAAGTTAGTCTGTCTTCGTAGCTGCTTAAAGAGGAGGAACAGGGTCACATTAATGTGGATAAATGTGTGTTTAAAAAAAAAGAGACAAAAAGTAGTTTCAAGTTGTTTTGTTGAAACTGTTGTTTAATCAACACGTTAAGGGCATGCATATTCCCTTCCTTCTTGAGTCTGTTTGCTCATGCAAAATGAAACGCGATTAAAAAAGATTGGAAAATTAATTAAATTTAATCGTGATTAATCGTAATTAATCTGCAGCAACCCTGTGATTAATCTGATTTAATCATCATGTATATGAATATATATATATATAATGTGCGCTGTGCAGTTAATAGCTGCTGAGGTTGGTTTATTTAAGTGTACTAAGCAGTGACAAACCTAGGAAGACCCATGTCCGGTCTCTAATGAATCACCACTGTTTTATAGGCACAAGGGAGACCTACACAATATTAGGAAGGTGGTCATATTGTTGATCGGTGTACTTCCTCTCAGCCTAGGATTGTTATGGAGAAAATAGGCTATGTCTCTATGTAACAATTTTCACTAAAACCATAGCGGTTACATAACAACTTCCATGTCATCATTAGCAGTCATATTGCCTTGAACGGTTGTATTGTGTTTGCTCTGCAGTTCACCTTCTCATGGCGTGAGCATAACACTGCACGTACTGTAGCTGCTGTTGTGTTGCTGTATTTACTCATGTTTACACGGTTTTAGCTCACGAAATGCTCCTTTATGTGCATCAGACCAGTCATTGGTTTTTCATTGCCCTTAAGGCAAGTCAGGGCCTTCATAAAGGTGAGTTAGAATTTGTATATGCACTGTCAACATATGTCATTGTTGCTTTGGGCCTGAAAACAAGTAGAGGCATCTGTGGAGCCAAGACACTAAGGTTTAGTCATTAAGCTGAGACATAAACACAGCAGGTTGCTGAGGAAAGCTGAGATTTAGTCATACAGTGACCTGTTGCACTTTACTTTGTTCCATCCAACCACCGACAAAGTAATTCCTATTGAGGTATTTAGCCAAAGAATTTCAGTGTGCTCACGCTGCAGGTATTGACTTGAAAGTTTTATTGGTAGCGAGCGTGGAAAGCGTAATGCCGGTGCAGTCCTCAGGGGGGCAGTAATGGGCTACTCCTGAATGTTATGTTAGTGCAGCTGTGGCATTCCTCATCAGCAGTTAAAGAACTGCAGCGTAACATGCTTAAACAATTACGCCCTGTCTCAACAATGTAAATGGAGAAAATGTCAGTATAATTGTCGCTGCATTGTTAAACTATTCCATGATAACGTTTAATGTGTTATTTGGACCACGATAGCAGTCATAAACCCTGAGCTCATTTTATTATATTGGTACTTTAGCTCTGCAGCAGATTCCCTGTGATGTATTTCTGGTGGCTGTTAGTGTTTTATGAAAGCTGTTTGGAAGACAAAGGCTCTGGTTGGACATGTGGACACTGAGTACAGCACTTGAGTTTCTATGGCAGCAGCTTTGGCGCTCTCCATTAAACACATGCCTGCTTTTTATGGCATCACTGACTATGCTCAGAGAAGTTCAGATATTTGCCCAGTGACCGGATTCATAGCTTGGCACAGCAGCAGTTTGTGCCAGTCTTCAGGTGGTAAAAAAAAAAAAAAAGAACTGTGAGATCCTGTTAGTTTGGTATGAACTTCTTATTTAATTTGAATGTGGGTATTTTAAGTTGTTGTTGCATTTTATAGTGATAGGGCGCAGAGAACTCTGATGATGTGGATCGATTATTTTACGACCGGGATCATCGTCAGAGCTGTCTCATTGGTCCAAGCTGTATTCCAATCCTCCTGATAGCAGGCCTGCCTGTCTGTGCCAAGCACAAATTGCATAATGTCTGAATAATCTATCGCTTTACCCTTCATTCTATCTGCATTAAGATTATCTTTGATACGGACCTGAAACCGCCATCGTGACGCGCCCTGCAATTATGGAAAACACAGATAGGATTAAATAAAATTCAACAAAACTCCAGCCAATTCGTAAGTCATCTGTCTGACCAACTGCTGCCACATAGCTATACAAAACTAAAACTCTGAAAGGCCCTCTTCTTCACATGTAGCTGTGACTCATTTGGTAAACTGAAGTCATTAATCCCAAGTGGCAGAGTTCAGGATGTTTTTGCTCGCTATTCATTCGTCGGATTTGAGCCAAAGCGAAACTTTATGCTCAGGGGAACATGCTAAATATTCGTGTTTTGTGCAGCAGCTCTGTCATGCATGGGTCATACAGAACGCGTTATCTTCTTCTTTCCAGTAAACAGAAACCGAGACCTTTATCATTTTATAGTAGTCATAAAGATAGCTCAAGAGTCGGGACCTTGTGACTGTCAGTAACCATGTACAGTACACTGACATAACACGCACCCATCAGTTACCATAGTGAATAACAGTGAGGACCTGTAATCTAGTCTGTCCCTTCTCCTCATGTGTAACAGGGAGAAGTCTATAAACGTATTTAAGCCAGAGGTTGCAAATCACACTGACTAGGCTCACGTTACACTGTGCAGTTGGATGGTTTTGGCTCTCCCAGGAATTTAGTGTCTAGTAATGGATCCTCCATATGTGTGTCAGTTTTCTGGCCTCCCACAATGCACTCTTCCCTTACTTCACTCTGTTCTGTGGGAGGACTTTTGTGAACTTCTGGTCAGATCTCCCTCATTAGATGGTTTAAATACCGTTGAACTTTTCATTTTAAGTAGACAGCCTGTAATGTTTCAATTCAGATTTAAATCTGAATGATTAAATAAGTTTTATCTGAGCTAAATTATTTCACTGCTGTTCACACAAGACTTGACCGGTTTTCTTGTGAAGTTAAATAAAAAACAAAACAAAACAGGGTTCATTTAACCCAAAATCCCCAAAATGATTGAGATGATCTAAACAGTATTGTTTAGAAATGTTGTATTAAATGACTGTTGTCATTCTTGAAGTAGCCCATAGAAAGAAAACATCAAGCAAGCAGTAATACCAACAATTCTTTGTGGAAATATTTTAATTAGTTTTTTGACTGATGAGTAATAAATAAGAAAATAGTGACCAGTAATGGCCAGGATTAAATTTAAGAGTACTTCTCATGCCAGGCCTCACTTTTTTAGGTCAACGTTAAATCTAAGGAGTTTGGATTTCTTTTGTTAAATTAAATATTATACATATGTATTACAAAAAATCTACTGAAACATAAGTGCCGTGCACTGTTGAAGATGTGTAACGTATTTGCAATAATTTCAACACCTCTCTAGTCTCAGGCTCCAAGGTGTGACGATGTGTATGATTAAACCCAGTATCTTCTGGTTGGTTTATCCTTAAGACGTCACCTTTGGTTTTAGATTCTCATCTCATCTTCTACTACCACTTACATTCACTAGGGTCGTGGGGGTTGCTGAAGCCTATTCCAGCCATCATTGCGTGAGAGGTGGGATGCTTTAGCTTCTGACATTCGTAAATAATAATAAATGAATCAGTGATACTGAGTGAAAAGTTGAACGGCGTCCATATAACCCCCAGAAACATGCGGATGTGCCCCGGGGTTTGTCTGTAACAAACAGTAGAGACGGTTGTGTCATAACAGACGGGGGCTGTGTTCTGAGGAAATACTGCAAGAAAGGCCCTCAGGGCTGAAAACCAGGTAGAGCGCACACGTTTGACACCAAGAAAGGGAGCGGTGTGTTTGTATTCACACATCCCCACTGGATTTTAACTAGAGTGTATTCACGTAGCTCACCTCATACAGTGCCCTCAGTGTAGACAGCAGACGTTTAGCTGGAACAATTATCCTTCTTTATTTCATCTTAGACTGAGTCATACGTACGTGCTTTCACCCTGCATTGCACAACTGTGGATGTTAATGTGTGGAGTTTCTCATCCAGTAGCCACCTCTCCTCTCTGCGTCTTATAGCTCACAATGGAAACAATTGCCGATTAACACCGAGATCATTAAGAATGACAATAGCTGAATGAGCGTCAGTCACATGGGGCGTCATTGAAGCATTGGATCTGACGCATTGAACTGAAATACAAGGTGTCTCTCAGAACAGTCGGTATAGTTTGTTAATGGAGTGAGAAGTGTCAGTGATTGACTTGACAGACCTCGATGTTACACGTTTGTTTTCTGTGCTGTTTGGTTTCATCGCTGATATAAAGTTAACACAGTGAAATTATCTGCTAAATGCCTGTGATGTATTGATTTATTCATCTGCAATTTCTTTTCAAACTAAAATGCCAAGTTTTCACGCAAAAGATCATTTTGAATATTTTTCTTACATTTTTGTTGTTCTTTTTGTTCTTTTTTTTAAGGCAAAGCTGATCGTTTTTTACATTGCATTTAAAATATTTTCCGTACATTGTTTTTGAGATATACAGTATGACTTTCTGATCTAATCTCTCATTTGGGGAGACACTGCTTTATTTAATTGTACATAAATGAAATATTAACTATACACATAAACATCAACAAAACGAAAAAATAAACAAAAACAGCAAAACATTTGACCTTTTTTGACATTTTTATAGACTGATTGATTAAAAGAAGTAATTGACAGATTAAACAACAATGAAAGCAATCATTTAATCCATCTGTATACAGCCGTCCTGCCTGAACCACAATAGATCTAATTTTAGAGTTTATTGTTATCGTAGGATCCAGCTCGTCCAGTCGGTCTGCGTGAAGAATTTAACTGACTCACTTGTTTACTAGCACGCTCTTGAATTATACTCATTATACCAGGCATTAGGACACTATTATTTATTTCTACATATGACGTGGGAGGAGCCACAGGTCGAGAAGGTTGAGGAGGTGTGTGTTCTGGAAAGACAAAGAACTTCCCCTGATGGCTGAAGGTGGAGGTTACTGCAGCACACACACCTTTATGACTGATAATTGTGTGACCGTTGGTCTGGAGTACACAGTACTGCAGGATCAGGACGGCAGTCAGAAACACTGCACTTCTGTGATCCTGAAAATGGGTTCTTCTACGTGACTTTTGGAATTACCTCTGAGCTTTTTTGACTACTCAGACATTTTTGATTTTCAAACTGACATTTGGGGGATATTTATTTTTTTAATTTTTTTTTAAAACTTCTGTGGAAAATGGTTCGTTTTGGTTTGTCAACTTGGCGCAGCTGGGACCTGCTGCATGTGGACGCGGAGATTCCCGAGTCGCCTCCTCCTGACATGCCCCAGACGCCAACTGACTGTCAGGTGAGAGGTTTGCTGACATTTCATGTGCAGCCCAAGGCTGATCATATGTGATGTGTTTTAGACCTGCAACCATTGGTAATTAGTAATGTTTAAAGCAAAAAGGCTGAAAAGCTTTTGGCTCTAAGGTCTAAAATGTGACGAATAGATCCTGTTCTTTCTCGAACACAATCAGAAAGAATATATTTGAGCTTTAAACTCTTTTTCTATACAAAAAACATCTCATCTCGTTCCGTAGGAAACTATAATTGTGTTTTTCTCTTTAATCCCCAGTGAAGTAATGGTTAGTTGCAGGCCTTATATGGCTAAGACTGATTTAGTTTCATTTTAGACAAATACAGAGATATTGGACATTCACTCTTGCCTTAGTTGTCATTAAAGTCATATCCTCTGCAGGAAGGAACACGGTGAAAATGTTTCTGTTAGGACGGCTGGGACGTCATTACGTCTGCTGATAGAATGAGTAGTGGGAGGATTGTTCTCATTGTGTTTGTATACTGTCATGTCTCACCTCAGGCTGAAAGCGTCAAAGCTTCTGTTTGCTCCACTGTTGTTGCGCTCATCCGGCCCTCGTTATTACTTCTGCAGTGGCCGTGAAACATTCGTCGCGTGCTGACCACAAGGGGTTTCTTTTAGTTTCTATTTCCGCATTATGCACATGGTGGTGTGTGTGTCCGCGCGCACATGGGTTGGTGCGTGTCCGAGCTAGCAGGAAGGTCAGTGTCGCGCTGTTTTCCCATCGTTAATCAAGCTACCTGATCAAGGGGAGCTCTTATCAGTTGGCTAACATAAAGGTAGTAGCAGGAGGAAAGGGGGGCTGCAGGAGAAGAAAGGGTGGTGTAGCTCTGCCCTCTTTGTCAAAGAAAAAAGTATTTTTAATACAATCCCCCTCCCATTTAAAGATTTTTTTCTCTTTTTCAGGCCAAGGTTAAAGCTACAAGCCTCAGTGATAAGATAAGGCCGTGAGCGGCAGTGTTGATATCATTAACCTAACTGTCCCCCCACTAGACACACAAGCTGCACAAGTGGCAGCTCAGGACCGTTGAGACTGACAAGTTTACACAGCAGCCATAAGAGAAGCCTTGTAAACATAATTAGTTAGGCAGACATGAATAGAGCGGCTTCATGGTCGCTGTGAGGGTCTATTGGCTCAGGCTGAAGAATTAGTGGTCATTACCTGCAAATGATGAGAATATTCACGACTGCAACGTACATTTTTTTTCTATCTGAGAAGTATAAATACTCATCTCAACTTCTCAACACCTAATAAAATGTATGCACCGACCAGGCAGAACATTATGACCACCTTCCTAATGTTGTGTAGGTCTCCCTTGTGCCTCCAAAACAGTAGTGACTCATCTGATAATGGACACGGATCTTCTGTGGGTGTCCTGTCGGTCCTATGGGTTGAGGGGAGGGGCCTCTGTGGATCATCCCACAGATACTTGATTATTTTGGGACCTTGTGAATTTGGAGGCCAGGTCAACACCAACACCAACATCCACATGAATACCAGGTCCAAGAGTTTCCCAGCAGAACGTTGAATTGTCACAGTGGTTTAAATGTTATTTACTTTTCCTGTCAGTGGTCTTAATGTTGTGGCCGATCGGTGTATGAGTGTGCAAACCATCAGTGGATTATAACAGTTAAGTTTCTGTGGAATTGCTAGTTCCTTCTCTAGACAGTTGTCAGACGTTTCTGGAGGAGGAGGAGGAGGTTTGCGCTTGCTTTTGTGCTTATCTCGTGGAATAAGCAGCCGATTAAATGTGCTGAAACAAGCAACCAGGCAAAGGGTATTTCCCGCTTGACCATTATTAGGGAATATCTTTCCTTGTTTTGGTCAACTGGCGTGACATTGTTCTAAGGTCAAAACAGTGATTGAAGATAACATAAAGAATAGTGGCTTTAAAAGATTGAGGAATAATTTAAGTGCCCCTCCTTCGTTTTCTTGGTTTATTTTGGTTAATTGCTTGTTAATTGCTCATGCAGAAAAACTGGGTGGTTACATTATTTCAACTTGTGCGCTGCCTTTTGAGATTGACCTAAAGAGAATCTGGCATCCAGGATGAATGTTTGATCCAGGGAGCTCCCCGCAAGCTGTCACACTGACCCCACCTCCAGATATTCAGATCAGCCTCCTCTGGTGCCTCCTCTTTCCTGCTCAGCACAATGAAGCTGGACCCTCCTGGTTGCTATGACTTCAGGCCAGTGTCCGTGTGAAATGCAAGCAAGCTGGGAGCCTCAGTGAGTAGGTTTCACCGCTGACTGTTTGGACAGCAGGAAAGGACCCAGAGACGTCCCGGCTCAAAGAGAGGCCGGGGTCTGGCACTGCAGGACGTGGCGGGCAACCCGGATTCGGGACGCTTCAAGACCGCGTGAAGTTCATGTGGAAATAACGCCCTGGTGTTACAGCGGCCGCTCGGCTTCTTAGACCGGCTCGCCGTCATAGCTCTGAGCGGCGAGGACGCCGTGGATGTGTTTCTCCCAGTGGAAGTGGAGCGAGGGAGGAAGCTAGAGGTTGAGAGAGAGCAGCAGCTGGCTCCAGAATGGGCTACGATCCATGAACCCAACTGAAGGATTAGGATGGTTTTTGTTACTTTTGACATGCCTCTGGCTTCAATGGTGAGCACTGTTAATATGGTGGGAAAGTGCTGATAGCTTTTTATCCCCGGGTGCTTTTAATTACAGCTTCCTGGCCTTGTTGTCATGTTTAAATGTTTGTCTTAGTTTTAGTCATATGTGATTTTTATTCACTGTTTCTCTCTTTACCTACTTAAATGTGTTGCCCTGTGCTGCGAAACATCTACTAACCATATTTCGGTTCACCCAGTTGTGTTCAGTTTGAAACTCAGAGTCCAGACTTTCCCTGTTTGTCCATGGGGACTTCACACTTCCTAACACCTGCATCCTTGACCAGCTGGCCCCGAAACCAACACAGAAAAGTCCCTAAATGGGTTCAGGCTGGTTTCTCTTTCACTGAAGTGACACTGAAGTCTCCTCCTTCACTCAAGTTCTTGTTGTAAAGCCAGTTAGGTCGCTGTTCTCTCTGGGCATCATTTCTTGTCAGATAAAAGGACTAAAAGCTGCTTGACAAACCCGAGGACCCCCCACTCAGTTATGCAACTCTGTCCAGGCCACTCGTGCCCCTCAAGTGGCTCCACAAAGGTCTGGGGACATTCTTCCTAAAATGGGAATGTGTGTAATGCAGAACGATATAACCAGAGCTCTTCATAATATTTACATTTCATTTTTTAACATATACATGCCACAAGCTATATACTGCGATGAGTCTCCGTCAGCGCGGTTCATGGGGGTTGTTTACAAAGATTTTTTTTTCCTCCATGTATTCAAATCTTGACTGAAGTGGGGGTTTTAGTTTGATTTACTTACAAACATCTCTGGACAAATAGACCGCCGCGACTCTGATGATGAAAAGAGGACCTGAAACATGTTATTACACCGTGGAAATTAATAATTTAGACGAGTGCATATTTGAGCCCAAATTGCTTTCAATTTCTCACACGTGTGAATTGGATGTTTTTCATAAATGAAGACGCATGAACTCCTCACCCGTGGTAGTAAACCGCTTTAATTCACCATTTCTGAAATTTTATTGATATTTTTGCACAACTGGCATTGAGAACTATTTCCCAGCTGCAGCTTTGAGCAGAAACATGAGAATCTGACTAGACTGTGGACCGCTGCGTTGCATTGACCTAAAAACCTTGGTGTTTGTGTTCCTGTGTTTGTGTTGTGTGGGTGAGGTGATCAGTAAAAGAATTTCGTCGGAATGACCGGTCAGTTTCAGCAACAGTGTCAGTGTCCAGGAATGTACGTTTGTTGTTGCTTGTCGCCGTGTTTGAAGTGGGGGGTCGTCGGCCTGGCTTACTGCGACTCCCCACCAGCAGATTCCTCGGCACTGACACTCCAACGGCAAAAACAACTGCTTCCTCAGATACCGAGGTGGCCCCTGTTTGTTTGCTTTGCAGCAGCTCGTAAAGTGGACAGAGATTGCATGAGTGAGGGTGCGCGGCAGGGCCTGCTGACAGGGTAACAATTGACGGGGAACAATGGCCAGACTCTGGTCGTCTGTTCTTATGGAACAACGTCCCTCCTGCTCCTTGTGATGTAATGAGCATTCACTTCGAGGAAGTGGCAGTTCTTCCCTCTCCTGTTTGTTTCCGAGCGTTAGGGTGGCTTTAACGGTCCTGCTGATGTCATCCCTCGCACAGAATTCCCCTCTGATTTCCTGTTTGTCCTGTCTTTGTGAATTTCTCTCATTCTGTCATTGTCTCCCTCAATGCCATCTGATGGGAAACATTTTATTTACCAGTGACATCAAGAGTCCCTCATGCCATTCTTTCGTCTTCTGTTGTGTACCTTTACGCTGTTCAGCATGGGAATTTTATTTACACTTCCACTATATTTACTCCTCTGTGCCTCACAGGGTCAGGCGCGACGGAGGAAGAACATAACGGAGTTCCTGGGGGAGACGAATATTCCAACCCCGGATGCTCTGGGACAGATCGGTGGCTCCCTGCCCAGCGTTGGGGCCGGGCCCGACAGCTGGAAGAACCGCGCTGCCAGCCGCTTCAGTGGCTTCTTCAGCTCCAACGCTGGAGCAGGGCCCTTCGGCAAGGTAACCAAGCAGACAAAAATACACACAAGATTGTGCGTGCGTGCTGTTTCAAGGAAGGCAGTGCACTTTACTTTGGCTACAGAACAGGGATTGTGGTGGGCATTTTTTTTTCTTTTTTTTTTGCCCAGACTTGTCTCAGATTAAGAAAACATTAAAAAACCAAACAGAACAGTAGCAAGCGGGAGCAGTGGGAGGAGGTCAGAAGGCCGTGTCCTGCGAGTCCCCGGTGAAGTCATTTCCCTTCAGAGTCTCCTGACTTGTTGGCTCACATAGTTTCCTCCCAGCAGCTCTGGAAATAAGCCGTCTTACAGGATGTGCTCAGTTCTGTCCAACGAAAAAGGCTTAAAGAAGCTGTCTGTCTTAGGATTGCAAACAGACTGGAACAGCTAACCTGTTCTAATGAAAACTGTCCCTGCAGCGCGCATTAAAGCTCACCAATTCCTTTAACGTCTGTATCAGATGTTCTGGGTCAACTCTGGCTCTAATGAAGCACATGCATACACCCACACACACATGCTCCCATTGTATCCCCGCCTCTGAGGTCACATCCTGCACAGTAGCAGATGTCAGACAGAGACGGTATCTGTCAGTCACCTGTCAGTGCCGGGCTCCTCTCTATTCAGCCCGTTTGTCCCCCATCACCCTTTCAGGGCCAGAGATCCTGCACCGGGACCTGGACCTCTGGCACCCTCCATTACTCCAGGGTTAAACACCTGCCAGTCACTTTGCCCCAATACTTTTCCATGAAGACCCGATCTCTGAACATTTTACTCCTTAAAGCTGCTGTACAGTTTCTCCTTTTTTGGCTGCAGAAAGCATAAAATCCTCCCTTGTGTTGCAGCTCTCACCCCCACTCCCCTGTCCCCTATTGTTAAAGTGGTCCCAATGCACAGGGCTCATTTTCATAACTACGTAAGGCCTGCCAGCTCAAACAAAGACATGAATAGCAGTCGGCTGCTGGATTTAGGCACAAGTAATAACGGGATTAGTATGCTAATAATACACGGATTCCTCTTTACTTACAGTTTGAATGCAACAATAAACAGCCACGGAGAAACTTCTGGCTACTGTCTCTTTTTGGTGTTAACTTCTAACGGTTCTGGTTCTGTGACAGGAGCTGGATCGTCTGGAGCAGCTCCAGAGCAAGCTCCACTCCTACACGGAGTTCGGGCTGCCCAAGGTACCACGGCAGCTCTACTTCCATCAGGACTCCTGGGAGCAGAGTGAAGAAGAGACCTGCCTGTCCCTGGAGGACAGCTGGCAGACGCTACTGGATGGACCAGAGGTACAGAGCACGAGGGCCAAACACACGCACACACACAATGAAAGGTTTTACTATGGTAATTTATTTGTTCATCCTCTTTCAACAAAAGCAAAAGGACAAATTAAATAGTCAAAAAGCATTGGTACAACGCAGTTCAACGACATAACCTAAACCATGATTATTTTACAGACTGTTCTAGAAGAGAAAGCTGCAGTAAAATGACAAATCATCATACTGCCTTATCACTGTTGATGTAGACAAACTTTCTCTGGCATGCACATACCCTACATGCATGTATCTTCCTGGTACACACCTGTCTTTTACTTCCTCGTTTGGCAATCTTTGTTTCTCTTACCCTGTTGCATGATTTCCCGGAATAACCCTCACAAAGCACCTTACAAAGCACTGTAGTGTTACACTGCAGCAATGCAATGCAAATGTAAATGATAACACCTGTAAGGCCCATCACTGGTTAATGAGTAAATGGCTGGTCAGAGGAGCTCACAGATCAGCTCATATGGTCACTGATCCGACAAACAACGCTCAATTAATCAAGCCAGAAACTGGAAAATATCCGAACTTTGTCAAAAAAGTTATTTAAAATTCCATAATGCCTAACATAAGTGGCAAAAGCCTCCATATAATATTCCAGTCTTAAACGTATACACACAGTGTGAACATATTATCAAAGTGTTGAATTAAAAGCCTGAAAGATCCTCAGCTCAGATCAAATCACTGGTGAAACCCATCACCCAGTAAATGATGTGCTTTTTAAGATAAATCTGTGAATTTATTTGTTCTAATAGTCAACCATTTGTATTTGTGTTTGTGCAGGAGTTGACAAGGCGACAGTTCCACCAACAGGAGGCGATCTGGGAGCTGCTGCACACCGAGGCTACCTACATAAAGAAACTCAGGGTCATAACTGATGTAAGTGCAGAAAGATATTGCACTTTCCCGACATGAGCACTAAAATTACACGCCGTTACACATCTGGTTGTTATGTAAGAAGAACTGGCTTCCGTACAATCAGAGATAAGATGCCTCGACCAGAGAGTACATGAGACTGGCCTTTATCACTAGACTAATAAAGTGTTATAAAAACCAAGGCTCAAGGCAGATCATTTTCCCATTTAATGCCTGAACATTATATGATTATGTATGAATTAGAAGAACCTAAAGTTCAGAGGCTTACTCATGGTGTGTCTCTCTTTCCAGCTGTTCCTGTGTGGGCTGCTGAACCTGCAGGAGAGCGGCCTGCTGACGGAGGTGGAGCCCGCCAAGCTCTTCAGCAACATCCAGGAGATAGTCTGCCTCCACACGACCCTGTGGAACGAGGTCATGCTGCCTGTGCTGGAGAAGGCCAGGCAGGCCCGGGCCCTGCTCAACCCCACTGATCTCCACCACGGCTTCAGGACGGTCAGTTTCAGATCAATTGTGAATGATAAACTTTGGACTTATCAGTAATCTATGACCCCATATACAGCACTACAGTTTCATTTGTGTCTCTGCCAGACAAACAAACAAGTTAATTTATTATATGAACCAGATCTTCTCGAAGCTTAAAATTTAACTCAAACACTGAGTCTTGGAGATTATGTTGAACACATTACTCTTCTTTAGACTCAGCTCAAGTCAATATGTTTTGACTCATGCTGGCGTAGCAATCTCTCTGACTCACGTCTTTATGTGTGTTTAGTTTGGCTCCAGGTTCCAGCCCTACATCCGCTACTGCATGGAGGAGGAGGCCTGCATGGAGTACATGCGCACGCTTCTCAGGGACAATGAGCTCTTCAGGACATACGTCACGGTCGGTGTCTCTCTGCTGGACCCCTCACTCGTCCTTAAGTGTGCTTTTATATTTGTTGTGCTTGACTTCCTGTTTTTGTGACCCAATGCAGTGGGCAGAGACCAATAAGCAGTGTAACCGCCTGAAGCTGGCCGACATGTTGGCAAAGCCTCACCAGAGGCTGACCAAATATCCCCTCCTGCTGAAGAGCGTCCTCAAAAAGACGGACGAGCAGCCAGCACGCGAGGCTGTCAACAGCATGGTAGGCCAAACTCCCTTAACTGGCCTTTATTCTGTGGCTGCTTGCTGCCAGCGATCTAAACACGTACTTCTGTGATTTAAGGTGGCAGCAGTGGAGGGCTTCATCAACAGCGTGGACTCCCAGATGAGACAGCGTCAGGAACAACAAAAGCTGGCCACCATCTCTGCCCGTATAGACTCTTACGAGGCTGTAGAGGGCAGCAGTGAAGAGGTGGAGAAGGTAAGATTTACGAGGATCCGGTTCCTTCAGATGAGTCTTCATGTAGGATTCGGCTTTCAAGCTTTTGTCTTTTCCCTCTTTTAAGATCCTCAAGGAGTACAACCGCTTTGACCTCATGGCTCCCATGAGAGGAATATCTCCAGAGGAGACTCGACAGCTGCATCTGGAGGGAGCGCTGAGGATGAAAGAGGGCAAAGACAGTAGGGTAAGAAAGTCACACGACAATAAGCTCTTATCTTTAGACTCAGTTTACCAGTCACACCTGGTTTCTTTCTCACGCTTTATTCGCCTCACATTTCACATAAAACGGATCGTCTGTGAAACGTTACAAGTGTCAGAAATGGATTTACTTCCCCCACAGATGGAGGTCTACTGCTTCCTGTTCACTGACCTGCTGCTAATAACCAAGCCAGTCAAAAGAGTGGAGAAAGTCAAAATCATCCGCCAGCCGCTCCTCATTCACAATGTGGTGTGTAAAGAGCTCAAAGACACGGGTGAGTGCTCTGAGGCTTGAATATTCAGACGTTCGGTTCATCAAATGTTTCACATTATCTGTCTATTCATTAAATTTACTTTATCAGTCGAGTAATACTGACATGTTGAACTTTGTCATTTCACCAGGCTCATTCATTCTCATCTACCTCAATGAGTTCAAGAGTGCAGTGGCAGCCTACACTTTCCAGGCCAACAGCGCCCCCCAGGGGCGAAGCTGGATAGATGCAATCTGCAACGTCCAGGTTGGAGATCCTCTTCCCATCAGATCAGACTCTTTCCATGAGTTTGCAATTTATATTTTGTTGTTTTCAAATGTTTGTACTGATGGAATGATTACACTTCAGAACCAGCTGCAGAGGCTTCGCACTGAGGAGGACCTGCGGCGGAAGAACAGCCTGAAGACGTGTGTGGAGCGTGAGGTAGAGGAGGAGGAGGAAGATGAGAGCAGCTCCACCACAAGTTCCCCGTGCCTGAGGCACAAGGACCAGCAGAACTCCAGGTATGCACCACTCAACTGTGGAGGAGAACTCATTTAAAGAGGAAATCAAATCAAAAAAGCCTAAAAGAAAGCCTCAAATCTCTGGATGAATCCTCCTGTTACTAAATTTAGACCTGCTTTAAATGACTTTCTTTTCGAGGTGATCTGAAAAGACTGAAATGTACATTTAATGACTCTATGCTAAGTGAAGCCTACTGCTTACTGACTGTACCTTTATGCTGAACAGACTCTGGTCCTGTTGCTATATTTGAGAGAATTTTAGGCTAAGTCAAATATACAGTGTTAATAGGTTAGTTGTTGTGTTTCCAGGCGACAGACTAAACTGATGTTATTGTTCTTCTTCTGTTTTGTTGATGTATCCAAAGCAGCGTGGACTGTTTATTGGCCTTATGAAGCATTCAACTCCAGAGTGACTTGAATGCACCATAAAATGTTGAATATTTAACTCTCACACGAGTTTTATGTTGCTGAAGGGTAACCATCGTTCGAACCTCTTGTTTCAGTCAATCAGACGGTTCCACGGAGACCCTGTCTGTGATGGACGTCGACGAACCAGGAGAACACCCAGAGACTCCTGTCTCCAACATAAACCTCGGGGGAACCTTTAGTAAAGACTCTGATTGTGACGCCCCTCTCTCCGAAAGCTCCGAGACCACGAGTTCCCTCAGCGTCCACTCCAGTATTTACTCTGAGCACAATCAGGGGATGGGGCCTGACGCCGAGGAGTTGGACCCACAGTGTCGCTCTCTGTCCATGGACAGCGCCTACGGTACCCTCTCCCCCGAGTCCCTCCTGAGAGAACTGCAGCCACAGGCTGGCCAGAGTGAAGGAGAAGAGACGGAGGAAGAAGAGGGAGACAGAGAAGGTCAGGAGGCAGAGCGGGAAGAGGCACAAATAGACGAGGAGGAAGAGGTGGAGGAGGTGGAGGAGGAGGAGGAGGAGGAGGAGGAGGAGGAGGAGGAGGATACCTCACGGGGGTCTCAGCAGTCCGTAGTCCAGTCCTCTAAACCCCGTCGGCGACCTCACGTTCAGTCACGAGTCCACTGCCTCCAGAACTTTTCCTCTCTGACCTTATCCCGCTCTGAGGACAACCTCCTGCAGCACTTCCACGGTAGAACCCCCATCTGCCACATACACTCACACAGCTCCGAGGAGCCGGACCAATCGCAGAGTTCAGACATGGACGCGTTGTCGCTGGCACACAGCAAGAGCCTCTCGGAGCTGGGCCAGGACTCCGTGGAGCTGTTCTCCGGTGACCTCGACCAGTCTGACGACTGCTTGACCATCACCGTGCCCTCGGACAAACTCAGCGCCACCCTGAGGAGGGCGCAGGCCAGGCAAGGCCAAAAAGCCGGACCGTGCGAGGAGAACGACTGCCTGGGCAACGGCTCGGACGGAGAAACTGCTCCATTCGCCTGCGCAGATAAGAAACAGGAGTCGGTGGTGACGGGCGATTCAGGGGAAGCTTCGCCCAAGAAGAGGAAATCTCCAAACCAGCAGCACAAGAAGCTGACGCTAGCTCAGCTCTACAAGATACGCACCACACTCGTCCTCAACTCCACACTGACAGCATCGTAAGTCACTGCTTCTGTAACCAGCCTTCAATGCATTTAAAGCAACTTTGTTCGTAGAAGATGTTAGATGAGAGCAAAGCTAAATATGAAGCTGCAGCAGGCTAAACATTCTCCATAAAACTAAAACTATGGATGGTGATATCTTTGCTTAGAGCCAGACTAGTTTGCTGTCAGTCTAGCGCTAGGTTAAGCTAACTGACCGCTCGCTGTAGCTTCGTTAAATAACTAATTCAAGTGTATTTCTCCAAAAACTCTTATAGTTTGTGCTAGAGTGAATATGTATTAATGCTTGTTTCTTTTTCCTTCTCCAGAGAGGTATAACGATGAACACACGACCAGTGGCACGAGGACATTGAGAGGAACAACACTTGTTTCATGAGGATGGACTGAACTTCTTGACACACAAATGCACTCTCTCTCTAACTGTCCTCTCCCTTCCTGTTGCTTTTTGGACAGTGACTGCACCATTTTTACATTTGAACAATGATTTCTTTTTTTTTTCTTTCTTTCTTTCTTTCCCTTTGCCGTTGCATTGGTTTCTGAATTTTTCAAATGGAAGGGAGAGGCAGAGAGACATTAACTGATTGCACTTTGCAACAGAAGTAGCATTATGGGAGGAGGGGTGTGGCCGGGACCTTAAGGTGGACTTGTGGAGTCTGCACGGGGTGGAGCTGAATCCTGCACCCTTTTCCCTCTCCGGAGGCGACGAGAGGGACACCAAAGGCTCTCTATACACACGATTAAAAAAAAAGATGAAAGCACCTAGGACGACCTCCTGATACTTTACTACTCCTGGTTTGCTTTCAACAAAAGAAAAGAATTGCACAGTTCTGTTTGTTAAGTAAAATAATCACTAAAGAGTGAATTTACATTTACAGTCACATGATGAATTTGTTGTTTGTGTACAGATGTGTTTGTGTGTTTGTGTGTGTGTGTGTGTGTGTGTGTGTGTGCGAGATGAATGAATGTCTGTGTTGGATTCCTGACTGAACCAAAACTGATTCCCGTTTCTTGTGTAACGCACCCAAAGATGGAAGACCTGTGTAGGGCAGAAGAAGCGCGCCCAAAGACAACCCAGCCAATCACGATTCAGCTCATGAACCAGCCGCTTTACTCTTAAACCTTTAGGTTGATATGTCGAACTAACGAGAAGGGGGTTTGTAAAGGCGACGACTGAATATGGGAGACTGAAGCTGCCCGTGGAACGTAAACGTATGAAAACCACGTATCCAGCTGGTTCCTTCAAAGGAAGGAGGTCGTGTCTCTTTATGATTAAATGAGGATGTGGAATGAAAAGGGTTTGGGGTGAATGAGTGAATCTGCAGAGCTTTCACCGGGAGACTAAAACAAACTCAGCGTTTCAGATCAGTGATTATTAACCTTACTCCAAACATTGTCCAAAAAAATAACTGTTTACTTTAGTTTATGTGTAATATTTATTATGCCTGCTCTATTTTATATATATACATATATATATAAGATATTGTTTATATTGTTTGCTTCTATGATTTGTATTTTTTTGTCAATGTAGTCTTAATTTTTATTTTTTTTTCTTCGCCAGGCATTAATGTGCTATGAACCAAAATCATGTGTTTCCTCTTTCAGGAATGACTTTAAAGTGTCTTACAAAATAAATAAAAAATTCTAAAAATACTTCACAATCCCTCTGTTAATGGTTTAATCCGATGTGATGGAGTGCGTCGAGGTGAGAGGCTGGATCTGAACGACGTGGCATTAACGTGAACTGCTCCTACCGCTGCCGTGGACCCAGCGCAGGCAGACGGCAGGTGGCGAGACGGCGTTTAGGGAGGTGAGGGCGAATTACACCAGGCAGGTCATGACCTACGCTGCAGTATTTGGTTGCGTCGTGGTTTTAGCTGAACCAGATCAGCTGAGTGGTAGAGGAAGCTGTACCGTGCACTTTTAACTTTTAGAAGCCACACCACATTTTGAAAAATACACCATTACATGATGCGCCAGTAGAGCGTTACACTGGATTTGTTTATTACTGGGTTAGCTGCAGCTACAGAGGAGCAGATTTTCTATCATTAACCCACAAATAATAAAGCACAAGTTTTTTTAAAAAAAGAATTGATATTTTTAGTACATATTGCACATACTTTCATGGCTAATTACAAAAATAGTTTATAGTATTACATATATGACTTATGTTTCCAGAATATGTGTCCATTTAGAATCACAAGTCTGATTCATCCAGTTTCCAATGCCCGAATGACCCGTGCTCATCCGGCCAAGCGTCATGCTGCTCAGGAAGGAGACGCGCTCTGTCTCCTAGAGATCAATGTACTTTGGCACAGATCGTAGTACAGTCCCAGGACAGGAAATGATATGAAAACAGGACCAACATATCTACATCCACAGTAACAAAACGCTGCTACGTCAAAACCGTCATAAAAAAGGACAGACTACAGTTTCCAGCTGTATGTTTATGTACATACATAACGTGTGCAGTGTAGTGCGGCTACAAAGTATTTCTCAGATTATCTCAGATTTCTGCACAAAAACGACTCAAAGCATCAGCAGAAGTAGACGAGAGAACCCAATCAGATAAATGAAACCGAAATGTGAGGCCTTTGTATTTGTTTATTCAAGTAAATGAATAACAGGTTCATTTGGTCAGAATGACCTCACAGATGTTATACGGCTCATTCTCCTGAAAAAACAAATACCAAATTGTTAAACTGGGTTCCCTTCAGGACTTGTGTGAGAGCCCGCTGGAGCTTTGAGTCATTTTCACGCAGGAATGTAGGAAATTCCAAGTGGTGCAAATATTTATTAGCACGTTACATATACACGTGTAGTCAGGTGTGTGCACACGCACACAACCTTATATACACATAAATTTGCTGAAACTACTTTTTCCAGATTTTTTCCCCCCGTCATCTTGTAGTGAAGGGAAAAGGAAGAAAAAAGGAGCCCTGAGAGTCCGTCACAAGATCATCACACTAATCAGTGAAACTAATCTGGGAATCACAGGATTAGACTGCAGCTGACAACGTACACAGTAAACAATTTTTAACTTGACCTCCAACAGCAACACGAATTAATAAGCATGCAGTGAATTTTGATTATATATTGGCCACTTCAGTTTGATTCCACTGATAAATGTAGTTGACTTATTTTTTTTATATCATTTTGGCACTGTTACTTTTACTCAAGGAAAGGATCTGAGCACCACTGTATAACATAAATGTTATAATAAATGTAGGGGAGTAAGGAGGATAAAGCAAAGGACTGGAAAATATCTCAATCTTGCTGGTGCAGTTTTAAATGGCTGTGACACCATGATAGTATATTATTATCATAACGGTTTGACTATTCCAATACTTTAGACATTAAAATGTCTATATATGTGTTAAAAACTGGAATGAAGCATGTAACAGATCTTCTAAATGTTGCTTAAACTCAGATGTTGAAGTAAACTGCTCAGTTTAGTTTCTGAGAATCCCGATCACATACTGAGTACAGCCGTCTGTCTGTCTTTGTGTCCGTCTCTGCGTCTGGCGCGACCGTCTGCTGAAGTTCAACCGAGTCAAATCTCTGCTGTAAAGTGTCCAACACGCGGGACGTCAGAGTGGGTCCTGATGGCCCGCTGGAACGCCGTGGCCAGTGTGTATTTACAGGTGATTATATCAGCTAATCGGTGGATTACAGCATGTTGAGTCCACACAAGCCCCTAAGCTGCAGGGGGAAGACAGCGCGGCCCTGTGGGATTTTGTATTTAATCTGGAACACAGCGGCCCCTCCCGTTCTCACATCTGGCCCGCTGGGATTTAATGTTGTAATCCTCGATTTTAAAACAATTTTATTATGCTCCACCGCTGATACGCGGGACTTTAATTATTAAAATGCAGCTTTCTATTTTAGCAATGAAGTAATTACACGTCCCTGTTCTATTAGCTTCTGCTAAGCATGTAAGGAGACTGCGTCACAGTCAGCTTTAGGTAGCGCAGGACGGCTGCAGGTTAAAAAGAAGCTACCCCGAGCTCATGGAGCATTTAAACCACCACTGACAAAGGATCAAATGAACGTGCTACAATGAAAAGATATATAAATACATATATATAAAAAGCACGAGTAATAAACCCAGTTCTGGTTTCCCAGTAAAACCAGTGACATATAAACACACACATATCTGAGATGCAGGCTGCATGCAGCTGGGGCAGTGGAGGGTTAACACCACTCGCTGTGGCAGATGTCAAAAACCATGCTGTAAAAAATGTCCGATTAACACAAAGGGGCACTTTGGCAAATCCTGATTATAGGAGCACTTTCATTTATTAAACTCTACCAATCCCCTGTACTCTTTCTGAGCATGGATTAAAACCAGGTAGACACCATTGTCTACCTAAACAATCCCTCTTTAAGCTCTAGCTGTTTCCCGGTGCCCTGGCCAGGCCGGGCTGGCTGGCTGGCTGGCTGGTTGCCTGCCTGTAATCTCAGTAGAGGCTTATAGGTCACTACTACCACTACACATTCCCATTCATCAACATCATCCCCTTTACAGGGACGAGGTGATTGGATTTGGGGCATGTTTTACAGGGGCAGAGAGAAGGGAACAGCGGACTGAAGCGTGTTTACAAGCGCTCCGCTGTGAAAAGGCTCGTGGACGAGTGGCGGCCATATGGAATGGATAACCCCCCGGGAACATCTGCCCTCCGTCACAGCCACACACCGCCGTCAGACCGGTGGCTGTGACCTTCACATGGTGCGCAGGAACATCTGGCCCCCTGCGCTCCCACAGAATGCCCACAGCGTGGACAGGGCTCAAATAATACCACAAAGTCTCACAAATCAAGCAGCATCTAGCCTCCGACTGGCTCCCTGGGTGCTACACATGTAGCAGCCTACTACTCTGTGAAATATTTCCCCATGTGACATCAATACCGTATGAATTATCTTTATTTTATTACATAAATGCCCTATGATGACAACTTTTCAGACTCAACTTTTCACACAGTCTTCCACAATACACATGTTCGTCTTCACCGTCCGGTGCAAAACATCTTAATGCTCAACTAGATCTCAGAAAAAGCACAGATTTTGCAGATGATCTATCATCTCATCAATAGTTTTAGTGTTGGAGCCGCTGGAGGTAGAATTAGAGTTAGATGTAGTTTAATCCTGTGGTTCCCTCTGATGATCACAATGTCTTAAAACCTGATCGCTCACATGGTTCAAAATGTACATTTATTAATATTTATTTTTCACTGATTTAGATTTGTAAAGACTTTAAAGACTGGCTTCTTTGATTTAGCTGATAATACTATACTAATACTAGCTTGTCATTACTGCATTGGTTCTTTTATCTTTGGTTCTCTTTTAGTAACTTGAGTACACGTCTGTTTGGACCCCTTCATTAGACAGTCTTTGTCTGTTGGTCGGGGGGAAAATCTCAGACAGTAGACGTGATGACTGTGTCGCCAGCTGCTCTCCCGTGGCATAAATTCATTCCACAAAGACGTGACATATGCTGGAGGATCAAATGTCTTTATCCTCCTGAAACTTGTGTTGTTTTCTAAATTGAAAGAGCATAAGGTCCCACTTTCGCCCGACAATATAAAACTGCTCACCTCAATAATTGTATCAGCGCATAAGGAGCTTACCGTAATTACAATATTGTCTTCTTAAGGCCGCGGCGGCCGAGAACACGAAACACAAATCAGTCATTTCTAAAATTAAATGGAGACCCGTTCAAAGAGATGCAACGCCACAGGAGGAGAGAGGGATTAACGTGTAAGTCGGGCACATTTAATATTTACGGCCAAATCGCACAATTAATCTGACAGTGTGTTCTGTGTTTAATACCTGAGCTGACTGTGGGGTGGAGGAGACAGGTTTACAACTGTGACCCAAATGTAACCCATCACACAGAGTATGTACTTCAACCAACAACAACTTTTAGTTTAGAGGCAGTTTGATTTGATTTAGCTCCACTGAGTAGACTAATGTCAATTGTTGCTCCTGTGTTCTAAAACCAATTTTGTTATGTTTTATGTCATTTCTCTTTTCTTCAGAAGTGACACCTCTCTTTTTTTCAGTGCCAGATGCACGACCATCGAGTTTCCTGTTTTTATCATCTGAAATATATTTCCTGCTTTCGAGCGGTTTGATGTCTAGAAGCTACAGAAGCCGTTCTTTACGACTGGGTGGCTGCAGATGTCCTTTCACATGTGTAAATTCTGCAAGAAGTCTTACTAAACTCTAGAAAAGACATCACACCCACCTCGATGCCCACAATTACTGGCAACAAAGGCCGGCTGTGACGTTGCCTCACGCTGCAAAAACAGCCCTACTAGAAAGAAGCAAAATATTCTTATATTCGCTCAAATCATCTTGTATGAAGAAAAAAAAAATCTGACAATGGGTGAAGCTTTTTGTTTGTTTGACATGAACTCTTAAAATAAGTACAAAGTTCTTGTCTCTGGACAAAATATAAGACGTAGATGTAGAAAGGATACAAGGATCTTTTGCTTTCGCGAAATTCCTTTTTTTTTTTTTGCATAGCATGTCGCCTGTGTCTGAACCAAAAAGTTGAGTTGAACTACGCACTTGAACACACCACAAACATTATAGGCAACAAGTAACTAGCTGGTACTTTCAGATCATGTGGAAATCCTGCAGAAAATGACTCTCCACACCAGCAAGTGGCAGTAGCCTGTATTCACCTTTCAAAAGGCAAAGAGTTGGGACTGATGATATAGCATTTAGTCTCTCCTGAATCATGGAGATCAACTTCATTTCCAGCGTTTTCCTTTGGTTTCTTTCGTCACTGCCTTCCCTCTTCTTTTACATCTGTTCTGAACTACCAATTCAGCGAACTCAGTCAGTCACAAAACACAACCAGGGGTCCGGCAAGTATCGACAGTAGCTGACAACCTGGGAAATATTGGGCCCCAGGCGCTCTCAGGTAGCTGAGACCATTCAGCCTGAGAGACATATTTTATTATAGATAGATTGATAGACTGTCTTATGTAACATGGTTTGGTTATATTGGTTGATTCACGTATCCTCGTTTTTGTTTGCTGTGTGCAAATTATTGTGCAACGCAGGTTTTAAAAGCTCCTTTCTTTTACAAATAACCTTATCACTGTATTATTATATGAGCTATTACGTCACTTTCACCTCACACACAGTTAGGCTTGTGCGTTTGCACACCTCCTCACACTGAGAAACATCCAAACAAGACCAGAGTGATATTACACACCACTATTTATAACCTAAGTTGTGACATTGACATATCAATCTGCAACTGGTCTGGAACCACCATCTGGTGTATCTTTGGAAGGGACTTACACCGATCAGGCATAACATTATGACCACTGACAGGAGAAGTGAATGACATTGACAATCTTGTGACAATACAATGTTCTCCCGGGGGAACCTTTGGACCTGGCATTTGGATGTTACGGTAGCACCCACATTATTTTGCCATTTTCTTGTAACCAGTAAAATGCTGCAGAAGCACGAAAGCATCAATACTAACGATACTAACGTTGCGACATTTGTGCAGGAACCGCGCTTCTCTTAATTTCTATCATTTTAAATCAGTTTCCCTCACACTACGATACTTCTACTTTCAGTACAGTGCGTGTGCCAGTCACGAGGTGTGTGACAGCACTTTTCCCGCAGTAAATGATGTGAATGCTTCCTGCGCCGCTGAGCTCCGAGGCTGGAGTGTGTGAGGAGGAAGACGTTTAAAGGGTTAACAGGAGGAGGCGCAGCAGCGGTCAGCTCGTCTGGGTGGAGTGAAGTTTAGATATGTACTGTAACAAATTAGCCAGGACGAGAGCTTCATGGAAGAGTGAACAAATCCCGAAAGAGTAGAAAATATCCGCGGACAGCCGGGGAGAGACACGCAGGGCCGCTAAAAGACGCTCCAAACGCCGCGCTGAGATGAGTGATGTGAGCGAAGAGTCGCTGCTGGATTATTTCTACTCGGCCGGAGGCAACTCAGGCAGAGTGAAAAATGCAGATATACTGAGGACATTTAAGCCTTTTATTGGGCACAGTGACACTCAATTGCGTGGTAAGTAGCGAGTGGGTTCCGTCGTGGATTTAGCTATTGAGTGGAGCCATGAGGCCCGTGAGCCGGGGACGTGAAATGTGATGCGGCGCTGCGCATCTTTACAGCTGTGTGATGGGAAATTATCAAGTGACCTCGTGTTTGGAGGACAGTCCTCGTATTTAGACTGATGTGGATACTGTATTTTAAACCCCACGGTGAGCTTTCGCGGCAGATTCCACGTCCTTGCATTGTTTTAACGCAGACATCTGGTTTGCATTAAAAGCCTCCTAAGAGTTTCAAGCAGGAATTGTGTCATTTCCTCCCAGAGGCCAGTTAAACCCAGGACCTGAACCAAGGCATCACCAACACAAGCCACCATTCAGTGTCACATGAAGTCCCTGCAGCTCCTCGTACAGAGCTCGGGAAGAATTAGGACTATTTTGCACCATTTGAGTCCAGGATCACTCCCCTCTCTGTGTATTTGTTCCTCTCTCCCCCACTGGCTCCACAGATGATTACGCAATCGGTGTCCTGAATCATTACAAACATCACAATTCTTCTCATATTTGACAGTTGTTGGGAAATGTCTTTGGGAGTGATGTTTTGCAACTTCCCTAGGTACGCCAAGTTAAAACTGTGAATCCCATTAAAAAGACTGGATATAGAACTTTTGGGAGGAGAAACAACACAATTTAGAGAGGAAAACAGAACTGCAAGCAATGTTGCATTTCATACAGTGATTTCTAGAAGTCAATTAAACGCAAAAAAAAAAAAAAAAAAAAAGATGCCACAGAGTTTGCGTTTAGATCAAATCACTCGAAGAAACAAGAAACTAACCAGAAAAAGGAACATTAGCAGGCAGTTACCAGATAGAAAGTCCTAGATAGATATATTTCTATAGCTGGAACTATGAAGTCTTTAGATTAACGTGAGCACCTGCTTAATTGATGTTGTGCCGTCATGTTTCAACAGCAGCTCAGAACAGTTAAACCAAATACTGACTCTAGTAGAGGGCCTTTCACATTTTTACACTACTGTAGGTTCTGCTACATGCTTGGACAAGTAGGGAGTATAAATTTGGTGCTAGGTGCTAGTAAATCCTACATGCGGGCCATTTAAGGAAAAAACAATCACCTAGTACACATCTCCAATCCCAGCCATGCTCCTGCGGTCCACCAGTCTGCTGACATGAACACAATTTTGTTTTTTAGTGAAATTAGGTGACTTTAACCTGTAATTACCACTTTTGGCCACAGAGGCCGCTGTATATCAAAGCTAACATCATCTAAGGAAACTAAACTGTAATAAACAACGTTGCAGCCTCAAAATGAAGATAATGCTAAATCGACGTCTCGTCTATAGAAACGTTTCAACAAATGTCATTAAATAAATGTGTCCTAAACAAACCGGTCTCCTGAAGAGACTTTCTTCTATGTGTATAGGTAGAACTTTTGGAACTACATCTTCATTTGCAAAGTAAATTCACACATACGCAGGAATTTAACTGCCGGCTACAGGAGGAACATTGACCTATGAAACAAGGACAACCAACACAAACAGAGATCCGTAACGTAAACCTTGACTGTTGGATATACAGCACACTCACAGATAGATATACCGTATAAATAATCGACGCAGCAGGACGGACTGTTTCTGCAGATTGTAAACATTTAGCGCAAAGCGTGCAGGCACTGCTGATCTAAATATTTAGTATAAGCAATGAATTAAGTTTCTTCCCAGAAAGGCTTATCTGTGCCATGCTTACATGAGCCACTTGGAGCCACTTATCATGCCTGAAAGCTATAGCGCAGTGTATTAGATTAGCAATGTAGCATTTTATAGCTTATAAATTAAGTTTTATTTGCATCAATGAGACTGATTTATTCTTATAAAAAAGTGTGCAGCTTCAATTTATTTAATAATAGGATTTACTGCAGCAGTTGTTAAACTGTCAGCATAGTATAAGAGCATGCCTCATTATGAGCCTTAAAATGTAAACAATCCATAAATGACCAATAATAAAAAACAAATTTTGTGCATTTTTAGTTTCAGCCAAGCCCCAAATAATCTTGCACTGAAGTATTATCCCTCCACTAAGCGGTGCCTTTACCTTTGGCCCAGTCTGAAATACAAACATATTTCAACCTCCTCAAATGATTATCCAGAGTGACCTTGTATAGCAGTCGTCCAGATGCTATGTCAGCGCTGCAGTTGTTGACAGAGGTTTAGTGGGCCGCCTTGATACCCAGCCATCTGACATGGCTGTCCAATTAGAGAAGTGCTTCCCACACATTTAAAGTCTGTCATAGCATGTGGCCGTGGCTTTCCATGTCATAATTGTGATGATAGTGTTTTAATCATAATTAAGTCCACATGCATGACTGGATGCGGAGCTCTAATGGGGGCGCTTTTTTCATCAGATCCCAAATAACTGGAGCATGGAGGGAGGTGTAGAGGTGTTTGGGGCAGAGGGGGCAGGAGGTGCATGTACGTGTGTGTGTGTGTTTGTGCAGACTCCTGGCTAATAAATAACTAGTATACTCTGTTAGTCACTATGCTCAGCAAGGAATTCTTTTGTTGAGACAAATGTAAGTGGTGGCTTCCTTTGGATTTCCTGTTGTTGAGCTGTGCATCTGTCTCGGTTCAAATGTGCTTTCCGTCTGCGTCAGGAAGAGGAAACACCGCAATTGTCCTGAGCTGCATGCCCCGCATACACCTAGGCATGAATGGAATACCTACAGCATGCTGTGCTCCAGTAGGCGTCCCTGCTGCCTGATAACCAGCTCTTAATCACACATTCTGCACAAGTCCAGCATCTGCTCTCTGGTGTATACAAAACAGAGAGCTCTTTATCTGATGAGCTCTACCAGCTATCTGTACCAGTGGAAGTTTGTTTGTTTCCCACAGGAAACATTTGCCGTGGTGGCTCAGGTTTTTGCCCGGAGGGAGATCTGTTTGGATCTTTTGCTCCGGCTAGAGGGAAACCCATTTCCTCTGAAGATTATAGAAGTAACGGTTGTTTTTGTGGTGTGAACCACATGTAGCTTAGTCAGCCAGACTGGGGCAGACCTCCTTCCTCTTATCTCATTTCAGATTAAGTAACAACAACAACATCAGCAGCTTGTCCAACGCACTGCAGCTCACAAACCGCACTGTTTTTCTGTGTTTTTGACTGTAATATGTGCAGTAGGAGTAACAAGTCAAATCACTCTAAATCACCAGGTATTTGTGATGTGAAAAAACAAACAAACAACCTGTGTAACAATGCTGCAAAGCAAAGGGACTGGGACACGTTTCAGATAGAAAAAGACAGACATAGAATAGAGACAGTGCAGGGTCCTTAAACTGTGCTGCTGCTGCTGTGACACTGCAAATGTGTGAAAAACGAAAGGATCACCTTATCTTTTATTACAGGAGCAGCCAGTAAGTAAGAGCTGCAGCTCATTTAATGCAGTGGTGTGACTCTTCATTGACTCTTAATCAGTTTTCGCATCAAACTTGGAGGGATGCCCTGTTCTTGATTACGTGACTGCTGTGCCATATTTTCTCCATGACTACTATTTTTGATGACTATCTTTGCTCTGTTCCATGACACACCTAAAGTACTGGAATTGTTTTGGAGCCTTCATCTGCTTAACAAACACAAAATACAGACATCAAGTGTTAGGATGCACATAACTCATTACAATTAACTGGTGACACTTTTTGGGTCTGCTTGAGCATGAACAGAAAAAAAGCCGTTCAAGTTGTTTAGAGGCTATATTTAGTTTGCAGTTTTTCACCTCAAATATTTTCCCTTGCAGCTAAATACAGAGAGGAATTCAAGCTCATCATCGACAGGATCGCTGTGGTGAAGTCCGAGAACGTGAGTTAAACTGTTTAAAATATTTTTTTACCTTTTCTGGAAAAAAGCTGTGCTCGCCCTGATTTGCCGCTCATATTTCTACACTGAGGAATAAAGGGTAAAGGTTCACTTAAGCTGCTGTTACTGAACAAGGAGATGTCCAGTCTGATTGTACCCACTGGTTTCCTCCCCAAGAGACGACAGCTGCAGATTGAAAGTTTCTGGAAACTATGTGTGGTTTATTTTTATATGCTGACTAAATGTCAGAGAGTACGCGGGTATTATTTATGATTGGTTGTGAAAACTGACTCTCACATCTCTCTGTTGAGGATGACAATATAGTGACAGGGCAGAACACAATAAGCTTAGCTCTGTGTCCAATGCTAAGAGAAATCTAGGCTAACGTGGACACAGCAACTCAAGAAGACAATTGTAAACTTAATTACAGGTTTAAGTGGAGTTACTATTTGTCTATAATTAAATAGGCAATGTATGAAATATTAATCAAGGAGCAGGCAAGACACTGTAATACCTCTGGACCGAGAGTCAACCTCCGGGCTGCCAAAAACTGCAGTTCCTCAAATGGCCACTTGAGGCCGACTCCAAAAGCCAGTCAATCCCCATAGATCTCCATGTTTTGTCCTGTTTGTCTTTTCTCTAACAGAAATAAACATGTTTCCACCCTGGTCCAAAAATGGTTTGGGGTCTCTACAGCTAATTTCTGATAACTGTACAGGGTATTTTATTTTATATAACTCATCTGTTTAAATGATATAATAATAATGATTATAAGTCTTTAGAAATCCTATGTCTTCCTCTATAAATACATTCAACACTCTGGACAAAACCAAGGCAGCCATTTCTCTTTGTTTTATTCTTCAAGCTGAGTAATTGAGTCTACTATCAGTGATTGTATTAAGGGCTGTATGTAATATATTGTGTATTTCCTGAGTAGTAATTCCCTTGGTTAGCTTACCATTAACCGTGACTTGTACTTTTAAAGTTTTATTTAATGCATGTAATCACATATTTTGCTATGAAATCCTTGAATGAAGAAATCACTTTTAATAATTAAGTGCAGACCTGATCAAAGACATTATCTGCTGTTAATTCCAGCAGATAATGTTAATCTTGACTATAAATATATATACTCATAGGGGGTGTATGTTAATGTGTAGACAGGAGAAGACACCTTTACAACCTTTATAGCTTTCATTGGCATTCTTTATGAAAGACACAGGGCTGCAACTAATAAATGTCATCAATTCGTGTGCCAATAACTTCTGTCTGACCAGCAGTCCAAAATCTATACATATTCAATGTACACAAAACTACAAATCAGCAAATCCTTACAGCTAATCATTTAGCTCAGTTCAGCCCTACTGAAAAGGAAGTTTAATGTTGGAGAGTGGCAAAAATATACGGGAAACTGTATCTGCTGTCTTTTACTTAGACCAAACAGCAAGCATCAGTAAATTCAGACACGACTGTATGAAAAGCAGATTAAAAAACATGTTGTTCTGTTTCCGTCTCAGGGCGAGAAGTATCTTATCCTGAAGAAGAAATACAGACAGCTGCTGAATGAGCGAGAGGGCAAACATCACGGGACAGACGGAGGCCGATGTCTGAGCCCGGCCAGGACGACAACAGCCGCCGTGCAGTGGGAGGCGGCGACCGACCCGACATCCCCCCACACCGGCGAACCCCAAGATGAGCCGATGCCATGCACAGAGGTGAATTTAAAATCGGGATTCTGAGTTAAATGTTAAACGTGTGACAAGCAAGCATGATTCAGCAACTACACGGGCGGCTAAAATGCAACTTGCTGAATGTGCGATGTGCGTCTACTCTTTATGTGGACGACACATACATGCGCCTAAACAAGGCCCTCTTTGTTGGTGCCCTTTCTCTGCCAGCGTGTGTCAGCGTTTAATGACAGAAGAACACTGTGAGAGAGAAATAAAAAGCTCTGTAGCTGGGTTCAATCTAAACTCGCCTTTATTAGAAGAAAGAGAAGGTCAAAGGGCTTATGTCTTTACATAAAGAGCAGAGCTGTTTGAAACTAATGCATAGAAGCTTTTGCCAGTTGTGGAAATAAACATCATGCGCTGGTTTAAAGCAGAGTAATCCCCTTAATGTACTTCTACATATTGTTCCTACAGTGAACCTGTGGACTTAATCCTAGACTTGGAGGATGTGATGTATGTTATGTCCTCACATATGATTTATTCAAACAGGCTGTAAAACAAACATTATCCGTCCACACCCAGACGGTGGAGGTCGGAAAAGAGCGAGCCAAGTGCTAATGACGGCTGAATGTTTGATCTGTGGAGGCTCAGCTCACGCTGTGATACTTCATGTCTGTTCTGTTCTCCTGTAGGAACAGCCACATCCTGCCATCCAGGTCCAGGAATCGTCAGGGCACAGCAACGGGGAGGATGAGCTGGACAGAGATTCGGGGTCAAAGGTGAGTCCAGGCTGCTACGTACTGACACAAAGCAGCAGCAGCAGCAGCACAGGTACTTTCCACCCACGTACTGTACATTATGTTCATTCTTACCAGGAAATGTGTGCTGTCTTGAGCTGCCACCTCCAGAGGCTGAAAAATGAAGCCAATTTCCAAAGAGCCCCTGCAGTTCCTCTAGTGGCCACTACTTGAGGCTGACTCCAAAGGAGTCGCTCTCTACAGACCTCCATGTTTAAATGTCCAGATACACAGCAGAATAGTTCATTTCTCCATTCATAAAAACTAGATTTTGTGCAAGTCATCTATTTAAATGATATCAAGTGACAAAATTTTAAATAAATAATAAGGGTATGGTGGATTTGAGTAGATGCCCATGCTTTTTGCCTCAGGGTACTCGTTCACCTCAACTCTGCCACTTCTTTTGAATCAGATGGAGCGTCAGGCTTTGGTTATTCTCAGTGGCGGCCTATGACCATCTATACTCCTGCACTGCTGTGTTTCCGTCATTCTGTTATAATGAAGCTAAAACACTATTTGGCAGCTACTCAACTGTGAGCTTGTCTGCGAACTATTTATTTTTTTTAATCTTTTTTATTCACGTATATAAACATAGATACATACACACACACGCACATATACATACTATCCACACACACCAGGTGCACAATCTGCCAAGAAAAAGAAAGGAAAAGAAAGGAAAAAAGAAAAAACATATCTCTGTGCACTTTTAAAAATTCCGGGTGGCTCGTGTTTGGGTTGAAGTTAATAAATGCGTATCAACAGTTTCTTCTCTTCAAATCAACACAGTCGAGGATTTGTTTGTCTCCTAGGATATGAGGAAATAGATTTTGAAAACATTCACAGTTATTCTTGTTTACATTCCTGCAAAGTGTATACACAGTGATGGCTCCACGGCCTACACCCTGAATCCAACACACAACCATAAATCTAGCTGTGGATGGAGTCAGGACGGTTACTGCCTGAGACATCACGCTGGGCTTTCAAACCGCTCTACAGGGGATCCTATGGGTGATGTCCCAGAGGGATCATTCATCTTTATAAACAATCAGTGGTATTGTCTGTGAGGCTGGGTCGTTTCTTTTTCCGGCAAAACAGGGCACGTGGTTCTATCAAGTCCATGAATCAGGAACATGAGCAGACCGACAGGAAATGTCAAAATACAATTGATTCAATAATCTAACCAAAGATGTCAGTAAGTAAATGCTTCTCAAATACATTTAGATTTTGGATTAAAAAAAAACAAAACATAATTTGCCGCTTCCCTCGTATGTTTCAGATGGAGATGAGATCAGAAAATCGTTGAACAACACAATATGTGAGATGGGAGGGTGAGCCAAGTCAAGGATGAGGTCCTGTGATTGATCAGTGATTACAAGCTTGAGGAACTTGGCCTTCACCTTAGTCCTTTCTCTGGGGTTTTGGGTCTTAAGCATCTAGAGACAGTTTTTATCATTGAATTACTTGTGTAATGTCCAAGTGGTCCCTTTATAATAGAGCAGGTAACTGATTCAACAATTAAAGCCACATATTTGTGAGTGTTTATAAACAGACTGATCTTCAACGTTATCACTGCTGATAACACTCCTTCCCCCAGAGTCATGACGCCTCAAGTCTGAAATCTGGTTGTACGTAAACTGAAAGGTCAGAAAAGAGACAAAAAAGTTAAGAAATAAAGATTAAGTAGCTCAAACATGACGCAATTTCTGCTTCTGCTTGTGTTGGTAATGTGAACACACATATGACCAAACCTACTGAAAACACAGACAGAGCCTTGCTAGACTCTATCTGTAATAACTGCACTTGAACCACCAGCATCTCAGTCCAGATAGAATCTAAAAGGCTTCATGTCAACATGAAACATGATATGAATAAAAACAAAAAAATCTGGTTAAACAGCATCTTAGATTTCATAGTGTATGTGGTCTCGCATGTCAAACGCCCTTTTAAAGAGTTTGTTAGTTTGTTTTTATGCTCTTTTACATCTGAAGAGGATTCACTAGTAGTGTAAATCTAACATTCCCAATAAAAGCTCATTTTAGTTTCTAATGCAGGTCATTTCTGTGGAATTTCTGTTGGAGGAATAACAAAAACACCCAGATCCCAGTTCAGTGCCTTCACTGCATTTACCCACCAGGTGGTGCTAAGTAAATTACCTGGATCTGTAACCCACACTGTTTTGAATGTGAGTGGGAGGAGAACCAGTTGGGGGAGAGTCTGCATTTAAATCAAGCCGCTTGTTGTTATGCTAAACAGCAACATGTTGGACCTCATTAGAAAGATAATAATCATTTGTGCCCATTAAAGAGATAAATAAAAAGAAATACCTGGCCTGGCTGCCCCAATGACCTCCCTTCACAGAGGAAAGATGAAACATGTTGGCAGCGCATTAATACAGTCAGATTAAGTGTGTTTATCTAAGGTATTAGTGAGTACATTGAACTTTACATTCTGTGTTGACTTTTGTTTTATATGGCAGGAGCTAGCTGGCAAGTTCACCGCAGTGACATAAACTGTTTTTATAAAAACACATGAGGTTATCGGCTGCTTCCTAAAGTTTCCTAAAGTTGGACAGGATTCCTAACTCAGAATACGATGCCCCAAATGCAGGATGAAGTATGTCGATCACTTACTTAAGTTTAAGTTCAAATTATCTGTGGGAACTTCAGAGGGAAACATCAGTGCCTGGTGGAGCTGTTGAAGACTCACAGACAGCTCAGAAATTGCTTGTCGGGATTTCTTCAACAATGGCTGTTTTTTTTGTAGCAACCACTTTCAAGGAAGTTACTTAACCTGTATTTGGTGCATGTGCTTTCAGTCCATTGTGAGAATGACTCTGAGTACTCATTGAGGTTTTGACTAAAGACTAAGTCCTTTGAGGTGCCTCACTGGTTAAAAACTAAAATATTACTTCACCAGACTTATACTACAGTGTACTGCCAGCAACTGCTACAAGTATTCCACTAGTACTCAGAGTAATAGCCTGATATCTGTAAATATGTCTCATGTAACCACCGCATTCAGAGCAGACTGGACTGATCAGACTGAAATAGGTGGTGTAAATCTATGATAATCCATTCATTAGGGAAATATTAGCTCCTAATAACCATGTAAACACTTGAGGAAGTAAGTACTGGAATAAACACATTCTCTCCACATCTTAGGCCCATGTGGGGTGAACATCAAGTGATGTGACAAGGTTTCAGGAGGGACAGAATGAGGAGCAATGCTGGAAATGTGAATCCCTCTTCTTCCATCTTCTATTAAATGAATTCAGTGCTGTCAAAAAAAATATTCCTTTTTGAATATATTTCTGGCGTATTGAATGCTCCACAGTGGAGAGAGCCACTCACCAGTAAAGTTTGACTCAAATTTATGTTTTGAGGAATATAAGCACAGATGTATCTTTTTATGCAGCTGCCACATAAACACTTAAGTTTCACTGGTCAGAAATATTTCCATCAGGCTCAAGAAATATATTGTATTGTGATACAATCCTGTGAAATTAATATAGAGGAGATGAGAGTATAACATTTCCACCTGAAATGAGTGGAAGTACTGAAGGTACTGAAGGAAACAAATAAAAACAGGAATAAATAGTACAAGCACCTCAAGTACTTAAGTCCAGCACTATACTCAGTTACTTTAAATTGAATTACCTTGAAGGCCACCTTAGAATCAGTTTTAGGTATCAGAGCAGTTTCCCTTCTCTATTATTCTCTTATATTATACTCTAAAAAACTTTATGCACTAAACCACAGGCTCTGATAATGCGTATTCTCTACTTTCTCTATTTTATATCACTGTAGACTGAATATATGTGGACACATCTGAAGTGGTCATCTTGAGCTAATCTTCAGACTGTTCAGAGCCACAATGAGAGTTCATGAAAACCACGTGAAGTGCTGTAGGGAACACTCTCTCTCTCTCTCTCCAGTCGATCTACTTCATGCCCAACAATATTATTTTGCTTTTTCTGGCATGTGACTTTTGGTGGAGTCCAGCAATAACAGACAAGAGTGGAATAGGCTGCATAAACACCATCCCTCCACTTTGCATGTTCAGCACGCTGACGTCTAAGTGACATGAAAGAGCCGAGTGTTTTGACTCCATGTCTAGGTAATCTGAGAACAATTTACAGTCAAGTCCTCCTCACATAAATCAGCCAGAGTGACACTTGTGCGCTCTGCTGGAAGGCCGCTGTGTTCGTTCCATTTTCCCCTGTAGAGCTGATTCAGGTTCTGACAAAAACACGTGGCCTGACTGTTGTTTTTTGGTTCGTTGTTAATTGGATTGTTATTCGTTACCTCTTGTGTGTGAAGCCGTCACCTCTGCCTCATTACCTCTATCTGTCTGACACCCTTTGGTCACGTCTCATCGGCTGGAAAACATCACACGAGTGTGACTGGTGTGTGAAAGCGGGTGTGTGTGTTCCCTGTGATGTTGGCTCATGCTGTGCAAGCGCTATGACTGATCCAGTGCAGTTAACTTGCGTTAGCATTGTGTCACCACTGAGTAATAATCTTCTGATTTCTGTGTTCCAGTCTGAGTCGGAGCAGGACGAGGAGTGCACCGGCAGTATGGGCTCCGCTGCTGTCGCCGTAAGTCTTTTTTTCTTGTTATTATTTCCTTTTGACATATTTTTACAAAGAAGATAAAACTTCTTAAATGTCAATTCCACGGAGATTGAGCTTCAGCTTTGTTGGTTTGGTCTTCGTGAATACACGTCCACTCTCCCTGACCTCGCTAAATAAATAACAGAAGTAAAACTGTTGAACTCTGTGCGGCGTCATCATGGGTGTCTCCCACAATGTGTCAGTTGGCTGTGACTCGGCCACTTGTGTAGGAAATGGATTAGAGGTTTGTGGCCTCAGCACTATCAAAAGAGCCTACAACAGGATGTGTGTCTGTGTGCTAGCTGGATCCTATAGAGAAAGAGTGGATCTACTCCGCTGCCGGCGCTCGAGTCCCTGACCTCTCTCAGCTGCTCAGACAGGACCCGTCGCTGGCCAACAAGAAGGTAGCGCTGGCCTCCACTCCAACACATGAAGCTTAGCTCCACTTTACTACAAACTGGATATTACCGTCACAGTCAATAATACCTTCTGCAAATGTGGCAATATCACTGCTACAAGGTTTGATGGGGCAAGAAACACAACAAGTGGAATAATCTTTTAGTAAAACACTCTCTCCAAAGTTATAGAGTATAACTGAATGTAAAATGACTTCCCTGAATGGAGAGACTCTTGAGAGATAGCTCCAAACCCCAAGGCAAAGGTCACATGACAGAAGCAGCCAAGTGGTCATGACGCTGTTACTATGTAGCCTTGCTAACTTATTAACTTGAATTCCGTTTAGAAGTAAATGACAAAGCTACCTGTGAGAAATCAGCAAAACAGCTCAGCTTTCTAATTAACTTGCTACATCTCTTTAGTCCTCGGTTCAGAGTAGCAAACGAGTATTATCCATCTAATCATTTCCTCGTAGGTTTTAGTCCATCAAAAAACTCTCCTGACGAGGAGAGGCATAGTCCGACATTTTTCATGTGGACACCTTGGGACAAAAATGTACAGTAGTTAATGGTGGAAGAATAATGTATATTTTTTGGTCTGGGTTGTACTGTACCATGAATTAGAGATGCTGTTGCTTTGTCAATTTAAAATATCCTTTCGCAAGCGAATGTGAGTTGCAGTAACTTAAACCACTCAGTGAACTACAACTCTGCTCTCCGTTGGGGGCTAAGCCAGTGACAGCGTTCTCACCTGTGCGCCCATGTGTGGCCGTTGTTCCGTAATTACACCACTAAATAGTACGTGCGCGTGCATGTGTGCGTCACACCGTAGTGACTGGAAATGGACGGGGTTAAATTTAATATAATAAGAGAGAAGACATCTGTGTTAGACCATCCGCACATCCGGTTTGCGGCACGCTTGTCTACGTGTATCACTGCTGTATCACTGCAACACGTAATCTATTATGTAGGTTTGTCACATGGCGCAGGAGTGACGTGTGACTTTTAACTAAGTGACACAAAGTGAAAGAAGAGGTGAAAACCAGTACTGCCTCCATCTGTCTACCTCATCTATTGAAAGTGAGTTTGGGGTGAATAATCTAACAGCTATGACAAACCACCACTTCCTTTTCTTAAACAGTTAGCTTGTAAATTGACAGTAATCCACGGTACATTTCAAATGGAATAAACATTATTTGTTTGTTGTAAGTTACAGCTGTACAGTCTTTTACCCTAATATGGTCCCATGGTGTCCACTGAAAGGGGCTAAAATATATAAACACATCAGAGATAACACTGGTTCATATTTGGCCTACGATACTTGTAGTTATAGGTTATAGTTAATTTGTCTGAACTTGCTGTTGAATAAATTTCCACTAGAGGACTGAAGGACCAGGGTCATTTTAAGACTTCTGCTCTGCGTATCAACTGGTCTGAGTCGGGTTATGCAGGTTACTGGTTAGTCAACCTTAAGATCGCACATACTGCTTCATTCATAAAATAATGTCCTGTGTATTGAGAACGAAACCAAAGTCATATTGGCTTCCTGATTCGTTTAAAAAAAGATTGCGCTTGATGCATAACGGGGATAATGCAAATAAGCAGTGGGCAGGAAAGAATGAGAGACTGTGTGAAGATAAAAATAAATCTCAAAAGCTGTTTTATGGAGGCTACTCGTTAAACTTGAACAAATAGCCATCTATCACCTTTTCACCTGCCATCAATCTTGTGCCGAGGCTTGAAAAGCAAACAGGAATAAGCATAGCTGGCTTTAAAGCTCCTGCTTCAGCTCCTGTGGTTCTGAAGTTCCTGGAACAGTTTCGACCAACCAGGATCACCTCTGTGTGTTTCTTTCCCTCTCAAACATCAGGAGTTGTTTCAGTGGCTACACTGTTGCACTAACTCATGATCAGAGCAACAGCGGTCCGAACCAAGTTGTAGTAAACTGGAATTCTTCTTCCGTTTAAGACAAAGTAAACAATCACTCAGTAAAATCCGAGTTCACTAATACATGTTTTTGTGTCTTGTGTGTTCCTTGCTCAAACCAGGACTTCACCTCCGTGAGTATTTGAGCCTTCTATAGCCTGCGTGCAACATGCTGTTGATCTTTTTATAATATTTGTCTAACTAAGCTTTTTGTGTTCTTGTTTTCACACGTGGCGGCTCATGCCTGCACCTGCTGTTCTCAGGGGGTACGTTTCATCCATCAAACTTCTATCTTCTCCGCAAAGTTCCCATCCAGCTTCTTCCTACAAATGTCTAGATGTATCCGCTGTGATTCCTCACTCCCCGACCGGCGTTGTGCTTGTGTAACTTTCACAAGCTCATGATTTCCCCAGTAATGGCATTCTGGGAAGCCCGTGTTAAAACATCCAGATCGCGCATTTCAAAGGTCCACTATCAAAAGGATTATGAAAGATAGCTTTTTAGCTCCTGTGCCCCCCTGACAACCCAAATCCTTTTATTTGTCTCCCTGTGCGCTTAAGAGATTTGAGCTCATGTTTGTTGTCCCTCCCCTGTGTCACAGTTCTCACACTGTCCTGTGGCCACGGCAGACCACCTTCTAAGAGTAGCCCTAAGCCTCTGCCATCTCCACCCGGACAAGATAGCACAGCCGCCATTGAAGTGTAGGGAGATGGGGAGGGGAGGGGGATTAAGGAGAGTCTTAATGCCCCACAAAGACTTCACCCACTTAAAGATAATCTGAAAGTAATAGAGCAGGCTGGGATTAATTGTAGAACAATGCTGGTTGTGTCCCTGGGAAGGTGCTAAGTCCCCCTCAGGCCTCTTTGATGTTCCCTTTAGCCTTCAGCCGTTGCCTGTTGAACAGAGGTGGAAGCTTTTCCAGAGATAACGTACGAAGATACAGAAAGATGTCTCCTCAAAGCCGGGAGTTATTATAGCTGATGTGTATCTGTCAAGGTTTGATTTAGCTCAGTAGAAAGTTCACAGCAGAGCCCGCTCCAGATCACATGTTTGACCAGGACCGAAGGGATTACTCTTCATCCTGGGAGGACTTAAGTGTTTCCTGCTCTGACCAAATGTTTGTGAGGATCAGGTGGATTAAAAAATATGCTCTTCAAACAGTGGAAGGTGACTTAAATGTAAGGACATAGCACAGGTCATCTCACCTAAATCCAGCACTTCTCACTCTTACCCCTGTTTCTCCTTCCATGCTCCTCGTGACGTGGGCCTCCGCTCCTGCTGTGACCGACTTCCTCTGCCACACAGTTTGTAAGTACATCATTAGCCCATCACTCCTCACCGTCTTCCTCTGCAGCCTAGGAGGTGTCAGGCACACAGGCCTTTGTGTCTCCTGTCGATGTCGGCCCTCTTTAGCCACCACTTCCTTCACTGGGGAGCACGTGGCGGGACCGAGCCGTCCCTGAGTGATCGGACAGGTGGGGGGGCCGCCTCGGCGTGCATGGAACAGAAACGAGAGGCGCAGGAGGGGAAGGCGCAGCATCCTGTTCAGCCTCGTCAGTCACTCCTGCCCTGCGGGAAACCTGCCGAGCCGCCTGTCAAACGGCCCTCCGGGCAATCCGTCTTTGGATGTGACAGTGGTCAGACAAAAGAGATGGAGAAACTCAGGCCAGACAGCATCTATCACAATCTGTCTGTCAGACCTGCCGCACACAGAGATGGGGCTGTATCATTTTCCTCATAGAGGAAATGTTTCCGTTACCAGCTCCTGGATGAACTGGTTGTGCTAGCACAGTTAGCGTCAGAGTTTATGAACTCAAGAGGGCAAGTTCAACAGTCAGTGCGTTTACATGCAGAGCTTAATTGAGCTATGCTCAAAATTCGACTTTCTCACTACAGTCCTTGTCCCAGTTTACATGCAGCGCAAGAAAATCGAATAACTGTCTTTCGAATAACTTTCACACTAGGTGGCGATACGTGTCTTTTCAGCGGGTTAATGCCACGTTAATACGGCCCGATTTCCGGGTGACCTATTAGGTGATATAATAAACGAGTCGTTCATGCGGCAGACCGGCGTTTCAAACAACAACCAGAAGGATAATACTACATTTTTTAATCTCGTACGTAATGTTCGCGTTACTTCTGGTGCAGGTAAGATCTGCGCTATCCCTCAGACGGTTCTTCTAGCAGCTCCATTCCTCTTCTTCTTCTAAGCCTGGCCATGAAAACTCAGATTCCAATCGCATTATCTGGGTGTCTCAATCGGACAATGAGAACTCCGATTTTAATCAGAGTAACGTGTTTACATGCATTTAAGTTCTCCTGTTATAGTCCGATTAAGGCAATAATTAGTTTTTTTCACGTGCATGTAAACGCACTGAATGAGCTACAGCCAGTTTGTATGACATTCAAGTCATAAAGCTGTCAAATTCCGTCTACAGTATTATTATTCTGAAAAGCATCCTGTGCAGGTGTGTATGCAGACAAAAATGCAGACAAATATAACTTATAGCTACACAAACGGGTTAAAAAAGAGAAAATACTTTCATATCCAGATGTTTAGAAAGGTCTTCGTTTAGAAATACCATAAGAACAGTACTGTAAGTAACTGTAAGGGCTATTTTCTTTTTGCCACAATGTAGCGTGCCAAAAACTTGGAAAAGTACTGGAAAAGTAGTGTACGTCTCATGTGACCCAACTTTAAAACGCTCCTCAGGCAGCACGTGTTCAGCTAACTGAGCTGAGGTCAAGGGGTTTTCATCCGCCCAGCAGTTAATATGTAATTATCAAATGGTCACCGTTTGATTTGCTCTGTTAAGGGTCGGACTGTAGAAGGGATGGATGTGGTTACTTAGCCGACATGTGCACCTACGCCGCTCTCACCTGTTGATAGCACATAATTACGCAGCTCAGAGTGAGCAGGAAAAGCAGAGGGGATCACAGTCAAACAGGTGGATATGGTTTGTGTTTGACTTGTGTTTGCAGTGTGCCTCGTATTCATTTTCACGTCTTGGCACACATTTGAGTTTGCACGAGGACATTTGGGTCTATCTGAGACTTCCATTCTCATGTTTCCCTTTTTGACGTGTGCTGACAGTGGAGCGGTGATGTCTGGGTGGGTCTCCCCTCTGCGGGTCACACTAACATCATCAATCTTCCCCCCCTGTGACAGGCGGCCGGGCCCCCCAACTGCGGGCACAGTGCTGTGTTGTTTTGTAATTAGGCTCCGTTAGATGGCAGGAAACCATCTCCCCATCCCTCCTTCTTACCATCCCTCCATCCGTCCACTCCCCTCTGTGCACAGCTGGCCCTGTGGCCTCAGACAGCCAATGAGAAGCAAACCCTGCTCAGGCATAACAACTTCTGATAATGCTGCGGCAATTGACGAGGCATATTGTATGACTAACACATCTCTCCTTATTGCAAACAGACAGCTCTGCACTGGGCCGCCAAACACGGCAACGAGGACATGGCCTCCCTGGTGGTTAATGCCGGGGCTGATGTCAACACCAAATCAGTGAGTGCACGCTTTCTCAATTATTTTAAAAGGGGCACTCGGACAAGTTCAAGCTTCACTTCAATAAATGATTTTGAGAAGAATGAATTTAGAAGAAAAAAAAGAAACTGAAGCTGCTGAGACAACCTGACTTTGGGCCCTAATGTTTGTCAAGCTCTATATAAGATGTGAGAGGACACATTTTGTTTGTAGAAGTACCATTTCTTTTTTCCAAAGACAATGACCGCATGGATAACATTTCGTCAACTGGATTAGACATCTAGACTTAACCGACTCACATCTGGCTTTGTTCATCTTTCAAACACTTGTTTGAACAGCTGGTGGTTTCAGTGTCTCCATGCTTCTGTTCCTCCTGCAAACTTGTCACCTGAGTTCAATCTGATTAAAAATTCCTTCTGATTGGTTCCGATCGGTGGAACACTAGAGGGTCACCACGAAACCCTACAATCATTGGGCAAAAACAAGGGCTACTATGTTAGAATACATTTAAATATTTGAGTGGGAAAAAATAAAGTGCAATCATGAGCACTTCACATTTTGATCAGAAACACAAAATCACAGACATGGAGAGTCTTTTAAGTACTGCAGTCAAGTAAAACAAAAGTACTATACAAAAATTGTATTTGTATTTTGTATTTATTTGTATGAGTTGAAGCTATCCTCTGATCATGAGCTTCAGTGAGTCACTGTCCTTGAGGACTTTTCTCACGGGCTTCTAGGATAAACTAAAGTGTGTTCTTGGGATCACAATGCAACCTTTTTTAATACACATTTTTTAACACAAAACCCCCACTAATTTATAGTTGCAAATAATTATTTGGTCTTGTTCACATCCATAAAACTTTTTTTTTTTTTTTTTTTTACCATTCATAGAATTGTGTCTGAACTAAAGGTGGCCCCATGATTAACTCACTAACTTGGTGGGAATTGCATCTGTTCAGAAACTGCTAAAAGAAATATTGACAGCAACCAACTTTTTTAACACACAGTTAAACACAAAGCATTCGGGTGTGAAAGGCCGAAATAAAGTCAGCGGTCATTCACGGCCTCTTAGTTCTCACCAAGCTGGAAACAACACCAGCGTGTGACGCAGGTATAACTTTCAAAAATTACGATTCAATCGACAAGACAACTTGAACTTTACGTGTAAAATGAGTGGAGTGCCCCTTTAATGCTCTGCACCTTCGCATTTTGCTTTAGTGAAACGTCCCGTGTCACTGACTTCTTCATGGTGCTCTTCTGTCTTGCAGCACGTGAGTAGCTGGGCTTTTATCGGGCACTGAAGGGTATGTACAGTTACTTGAAAGGAACAACAACAAATTGCAGCATGGCTGCCGTCCTCTTCTCTTGTAATGATGTAACGCTCCCAGATGATCTCTGTGAAGATCCAGCTGTGCAAATGTATTACAGCAGGTTATTTTTGGGGAGGGGGCTGCAGGAGTCCTCCTCTAATAAATCATGTCATGTCACGTTAATTGTTTCCCAAAACACTGTGTCTATGTGCTAGCATGCGCGGCTCTTTACAGCCATGCAATTTTCAGTGAATTACCAGGCAATTATGTTTTTATCATTATCTGGTGTTTCCATAACCTTTGCTAATTTGTATGTATTTTTTTCCCCCTCAACTTTCATTGGCTGTGTTTGGGCCTGGGAAACTCTAGGGGGTAGGTACTAAAGCCTTCAAGCACCTCGCTTTACAAAAACTACACTTTAAACTCCTCGGCCATTTACGTGTCAGTGGAGTGATGGCTGAGGGCGTGTTCGCATGCTAAGGTGTCTAGCAAGTGAAAGAGATTACCGAAGACCATCACAATACACATGTGCAGATCCCCTTTGTGCATATTTCCCTTTGCTCTCTTGTTTTCTTCTGCAGGGATACACACCTTTACACATTGCAGCGTTGCACGGGCATCAGCGCATTCTCGACCTGCTCGTAGGGACATATGGTAAAGAGCGCTTTCATTTAACATGCTGGTTGCAGAGACAGCGTCAAGCTAAATGCAAAGTTGTGACGCTGTCTCAACTAAAGTGTTGTTATTTTTAACCATAAAAAAAGTACATGACTTATTTTAGGAAACTGTTTCTCCTCTACTGACATTTGGCTAAGAAGATAAACCTCTTCTTTTTACCAATATAAATCCTTTCAATCAGTTTCAGAGTGACAGGAGGTTGTAACCCTGTGTACGTAGTTTGTCTCCCCATAGATCACAAGTTGTTTTTTTAAAGCCTTAGGTGTGAGGCGTCAGACAAGAGGATTATCTCCACCAGCCATGACTAGACTGAGTTTTCAGAGATTTCATTTTTGTCGTGTTATCAGGGGCTAAAGAAAACGTACGGGACTACAGCGGCCATCTTGCATGTCATTATCTGAACATCAAAGAACCAGACGGTCCAGAGGAAGACTGTGAGCTGCGTGAGTGTCTTATACTTCTTCTCCTGACAATTCTGTCTATGCTCGGCGTGCAGCTTTTATTTTAGGAGTTGAAACATTCTAAAGTGATATAAAGACAGTACTGCAGCTTTTTGTTTGGCATGGGGGGGTTATAGCTTTCAGTTGTCTGACTGAAGCCACAGACGATGATCTAAGTTTAAATAAATGTGTACTACAACTTCCCCAGGATCTTATGTTTGGACATAGTTCATTTTTTTGGTAAACACACTTTTTGGGTTTAGTTTGGTTGAAATCCACTCACTGAATCGTTTAGCGTTTAGTGAAAGAAGACATGCGCTAGTTCACATGTCCTGTTTTCTGTTTGAAATGATTTACCAGACAAACGGTACATAAAATATTAAGTTAGCAGCTATCAAAGCACTTACAGTCTCATCTCATTTCTTATTTTGCCAAAAAGGAAAACAACCCACGTCTTTTTCTGCAGGGACGTGCTGCAGTAAAAAGAACATAAGTAATATGAAGTTTAGCAGATATCAATCAACTAAATCCCGTTTTTTTTTTTGCATGTACAATAACTTGATTTGATTACTTAAATACTGGCAAAGTCACCACTGCATGAGGTACTCAAGGAAGGTTTTATTGGCCGTGCAGCTCAGTGTATTTCCAGACTTGGAATTGAATATAACTAGAATCCTGTTTCAGACTCCATCCCTGTAAATATGTTTTATTATTTGTTTGAGGATAGAGTAGTGCAACACCTCTTTTATTTCTGAACGCTACAAATAAAGTAAATCCTGAAGTTAGCCTAGCATAAAGACCTTGAAGCAGGAGCAGTTAATAGTCATTTAGAGAAACATGGGACATGGAACTCATGAAATTCCCTTAATCAGTGAAAATTTGTTTCTTTCAGTTCCCGTGTTCCAGGTCACTCAGGCCAGAGAGCGGAACAAGAACAGGAAGCTGGCATCGCTGTTCCACTCCAAGAAGAAGTGGGGCTCAGCGGAGGAGCTCGCTCCGATAGAGGAGGAGAGGACGGGGCCGCATCAGCTCGCCCTTCCTGCATTCAGACCCAGGAAATTCTCCCGCTGAGGAAACACAGACTCCGGGGATGATTTGTGACTCTCTCAGTTTGTCCTCACATTCATACATATTTACTCTCATGTACGTACCAAACTATCAATCTGTGTTTATTTATTTTCTGCAGACACACACACACAGGATCATGTACGCACACACACACACAATTGAACGCAGAAGCTTTAACTATTAATATTAGTAGTATCAATATTTAAGGTTAGCATAGAAGTATTTCCTGAAGCCTTTAAATTTTCATGTATGTTTCTTATTGTGCTTCATTCATATATTTTTACATGAGCTCACGTCCTCCTTAAGCTGGCTGTTGGTTGAAGTGATCAAGGTGATTTCCTCTACAGATGTCTGTGCAGGTTCCCAGTCATTCACCTCATGGTATATCCAAAAATTGTTTAGAAAAGGCAAACACTTTCCAGTAGAACACAAGTCCAGTCGCTTCTGTTTTTAAACATTTTTTTGGAGATATCCTCTACAGATATAATGGAAAAAAGTAAAATTCAGTCATGCCTTAGTGTCCTTTAAATACATTTGCAGCTTGTCTGTGGTGCTACTTCCTCTGTGATAATAACTTACACTATTTATAGCCTTTAAAAAAATGAACAGTGCCTGTTAGAGATTCTATAAAACGTCACTAATATTGGAGGAAATACGCCATTTGTTTGGGATTATTTTCATCTGCAGGTTTTGTGAACTAGTCAACGATGTATAAAGCATCAAGTTAAGTGATGTGTATTTAATCATTTTCAAAGAGGAATAGACTACCTAAAAAATATCTAAATACGTGGATGATACTTAGTCTTTTCAGACAGAAAAGCGAAAATGTTGCCGTCTGTGCTCAATTCTCTGCACTGAATTTGAAAAAACTACACCCTGTCATATAAGGCACCAACCAACATACACCGATCAGCCACAACATTATAACCACTGACAGGAGAAGTAAATAACATTTGCTTTGCATTTACTTTCATTTGTTCTGCTGGGAAACATGTACCACCCACCTAGACCAGACCAGACACCCCCACCCCATAGCAATGACACTCCATGATGGCAGCAGACATCCCCAGCAGGACTCAGCCTGACTCTCACACACACGCACACACACAAAAACAGTTAAGGAACAACTACAAAAAAAAACATGAAGAACAGAACAAGGTGTTGACCTGAGCTCTAAATTCACTAGATCCCAAACTGATCAAGTATCTGTGGGATGATCCACAGAGGCCCCTCCCCTCAACCCACAGGACCCAAAGACCCCCACGGACAGTATTCTGTTACCAGACACCACAGGACACCATCAGAAGACCCATGTCCATTAACTGATCACAACTGTTTTGGAGACACAAGTAGGAACTACACAATATTAGGAAGGTGGTCATAATGTTATGCCTGATCGGCGTATCTGAAGTGAGTCACGGTGTCCGCCAGCATTAATGTTAAGCATTAATATGCTCAATTTTTTCTGTTTTGAACACGTAATAAATACTTTAAGCAAAAAAAAAACATTCTCCGCCCTCCGCAATAAGTCAGAATACTATACTCCTCTTAGCAAAAGGGAAAAAAGCAAAGTCCTCCCCTGACCCTCCTCACACTAATGAGATTTTCTGTTTCATTACGTTTGTTTTTGTTCTGTGTTAAGAAAGTCAGAAATGTCATGATTCTGATATATTAGATAAAGGTCATGAATGCACCACTGAGTAACCCAGCACGTGTTTCTTGGAGTAAAATCTGTACTTTGCAAATTGGTCGGCAGACGTGTGAAGTGTTTGCGACTTGTACTCGATGGGCTTAAACCTACAAAACCATCAGTGCTTCTTTAACTCTGAGCCAGTGAAACATTCCAGAGAACAAAAGGGAGGAAAAATAAACCATCGCTAATTCTAACACACATCAAGGGTTGGATTCAGGTCCATTAAGAGGGTTTTGTCACCTTCAGTGTAGACTGTTCATGTCTGATGTGACCGGGTTGCTTTTGCTTTTGCCCTTTGCTGGTATAAATCAGCAAAAAAAAAAGGACCTGCATATTTGATGTAATATTTCTAAACAGATATGTAAAGATTAACCTTCATTGTGTCCCTTTAGAAAAAAATTGTCCTGGGCATTTATTACAATCAAACTATGGGTAAGGAGCAGTTAGACCAATAAACACTAGAACATACACAACAAGGAGATAACACAAAGAACTGCACTTACACCAAATAACTTCTCCAGTGCCATGTTAACTTTTGCCAAAAAAAAAAAAAAACTAAAAGAAAAAGCACTATTACATTTTCTTCTGCCTTCCAGTTAAATCTAATACTGTTTATCATTTTATATTTAGCAGAGTTGTGTTTCTAATTCAGATCTCATCTATTAAAGTCATTCGTTTGCCAAAAGCATCCATTACATTTATTTTTTTTTTGCACAATATTTATATGATGAAGATATTTTTGAATTAAAATGCTTTTTTATATCAAAGTCTGCCTGTTTATTTTCATCCTACTCAAACTGAGAGATAAATCGTTGTCCGCTTCGCTGGTACACTGGAATTACCGACATCAAACTGGACTTGGTTTGCTGATTTGTAATAATAAGGACTTTTCTCTCCCTTTCTTTGCAATATCCCTTGTTTTTTTTGTTTTTTTTTTAAGCTGCCTTTGATCTTACTTTAACTACCTGACTTTGTGGGCTACAGATGGAGTAAATATGGGCCCTGCGAACTCTCCATACGGCTTTAGACCTTAATTCCTGATTAGCTGAAAAGGGCAGCACTTGCTTTTGGGTCTTGGATATCAGACGACACAGAGGGGAACAGAGGCAAGTGTTTTTGTGCTTCATTTTTGAAGCGGGGATGTTGCGGGGGGGGGGGATAAGAGGGAGTTTCTGTAATAGATACTTATCTTGCTGCCCTCAAGCCCCTCAAACAAAGTCCCTCTCTGAAGAGATTATAACCCAGGGAGGGCACATTAACTCTAATCCGATGCTTTGAGGCCTTACACCCCCATACCACCCTCTGCCCCACTTATTTCAACCCTTCTGTTGTTGGGGGGCTACCTTGTATCTGGTGCATGTATGAGTAAGGCCTATGGCTACACACACGAGAGCCGTGCCTGTGCGCATGTATGTGTGTGTTTGTGTGTGACTCAGGGGGGGTGGAGAGACTGTTTCAATAGCACGCTGACTCTAATGAAAAGCATTGAGGGGTGCATACTGCTGTGTAACTGATTCCTCTCTCTGAAGAGATTAGGCGCTACATTGTTGGTTCGGTTGCTCATTTCCATGAGAGCACAGCCTCCCACCAGCGGCTGCTTGGCTTTGTTATTTTGAGTTGGAAAACACAGAGCCCAATGTCCCCGGCTTCCTTGTTACCATTGTTTCACAAATAGGGCAAAATGTAGATGTCACGTCACAGATGCCCAATAACCTCATTAGCTGCCCTCTGTGGGGCTTTACAGTCCAAATAATGGATGCATGAACTTCAGCTTGTTTCTGCAAAGAGTTGAGGCAAAACTGCTCTCGAAACCTTTTGTCTTATCGTAAATAAAGAAACTGGTTATATTAAAAAATAAATGAATACAAATAAATAAAAAAAACATAAAGGTTCGTCAGGTGTTTCCTCGAACACAGTCCATCTTACCTCCCGTTACACCATAAAATACTGCATATAATTAAACCGACAAACAAGCATCACTGTTTTATGTTTTTGTTTTTTTTCCCATGTAAATGCAGGAAAACTTGCATATAGTCTCATAAGCCATACATGAACTTATGAACCGAAATGGCTTATCACACACAGTCATGGAGTTGGAAGCACATAAGAGTGTAACTGTTCAGTCAAATAGTGGCCTCTGACATACAGTTAAAAAAAAGTGAAATATTTTCATACAGATACGCAATGACCTAAAATAAAAACTTATTGGGTGCGTGTGTCCAAGCTGTTTATAAAAAGAGTGGATAACAGGTGAAAAACCAAATTTATTTAAATTTATATATATATATTTTAACTGTTGATTAAAGCCACCGTTAGATTACTATGTCAAGTTAATACAGCATATATGCCCATTTTAAGTTCTGCATGTGTAGCTGAGGTTGAGGCACAAACCGCAGACGTAACTGTTAAAACCTGAACTGTATTAAACGTAATTATTTGTCATTAAACAGTCCGCCTTTGCCGCTGGAGGCACACATGTCCCTGGAAACAAGGCACAGCGAGCTAACAAGCTGATCCGCCACAACGAGCACACCAGGGAACCTCTCTGACCGGGCTCTTGCGAACTGGGCCAGGCCTCTAGCTGAGGGATCCTGGGGGCCAAGCACCCACCCGCCGGGGCCCCGACACAGGGAGATACCAGCAGCAGCACCAGCTGTCACACCGGCCATCGCAGCCTAACCAACGCCGCCTGTCACTCACCCAGCGGAGGGCCGTCAATCAGCCCGCACCCAGGAGGGAGCTGGGAGGCGGGCCACTGCCCGGCCCCAAACAAAGACATACTCACATTTGCAAGCGGTTTCAGCGCCACTACTATTTTGAAAGAATGATAGAGTGGCTCTGATAAGAGTAATGACAAAGGACAAAGAGTGCACGGGGGTCTGTGAAGAGAGGGCCGGAGAGTGAAGAGGTGGGAGAGCTTGATAACATTCACACTTTGCTTACATCTCTCCATTTGTGTTGGTCCCCCAGGAAAATCCCATTAAGGAGGAAAATTGGGAGTTCTGGTTGAAGACCACTATACAATTGTTGTCGGCTTCTTGGGACATTTTCTTAAATTTAAGTATTGTTGGGATTTTTTCTTTGTTAAATACCAACCTTATTGTTATTGCTTTTTCCGTAAAAGTACTTTCTGAGTAAGAACAGAATTGAATAGACTTTAATGTGCCATGACAGTCTATTCTATTCTATTCTATTCTATAACGCTCAGCTTCAGTTTCTATGAGTCTGTCAACTCTCTCCCTTTTGGGTATTGAGCAGAGCAAAAAATAAACTAACAAGCAATAGGTGTGAGAGGCTCTGTGGATTCTCTTTGGGCTTTTGTTGTCTTGTTCACACCTACCTATGAGCAATTCTAATTGCATGTTTAGTCCCTTTGTCAGCTTGCAGGTAGGGGATCACTTGTAATTGAGGTCACACCTACACCCATTGTGCTGGCCTGCTCATTAAACCACTTGCACTGTAATGCCGCATTTTATCCAAACTGGGGCTTTGCTGCCTTAATAGTCTGTTGAGTGAGTTACAATGTGGAATATGCAGAGGATTTGTAAATAATAAAGGGGAATGCAGAGCACTGTTCCACTACAGAGCAGCGACTCAGGTGTTATCAGGGATAAAGATAACCCCATCCTCTTGGCTATCTTTTACTATCTCTTTGGGCGCTGGGGACAATCGTCTTCCATTTGGCCACTTTTCTGCCCTGTAAACGACTGACATCCTAACAGCAAACAGCGCAACCCAAACCTGTCAGAGCAGCACCGACACCTGTATTGTGGCAGAGCTGCCAAAAGAGGAAGAGAATGAATAGAAGTTCTACAAGAGGCACAAAGGCTGCTGCCCTGAGCTGTTTGTGTTGAGAGATGTAGACCACTGATGCCATAAGCCTTCTTCTCTTTGCTCTCTAGTCGCTCCATTGTTGCTCTAGTACAAATTTGCTTTAGGCTCTGCGGACTCCACCCAAATAAATTCCTCCTTTCCCTCCACCTTAACCACATTTTTTTCTCTCGTACCCCTCACATCTGGGTGACTGTTTAAACTGGCCTACATCACATAACAAAATATTAGAAATACCTATGGGAGACTACAATAACAGATAACTGAAGGCCCCAATACATAATCTGATTATTTTTCATTAACAGTTTAATAGTAATTCCCCTAACATCGCATCTTGTGATATGGAGATATCCATCAGTGTGTATGTTTAAAGCCAGCGAAAGACAACAGAGGGGAAAATAAATGCTCACTAATACTATTACACTACAAGGGTTTTATTCGGGGACATTAAGTGAGTTTTGTCACCTTCAGCATTAACTTCACATGTCTGAGCTGACCCTGCTAGCTACTGTCAGGGTGCAATGAATAATATTTACTTGTATGAAGAATTAAGACAATACCTGCAAATGTGAAGTCAGTCTACAAACATCAGAACAAACACACAGGATACACAACGCCGGCATCAAAGATTTGCACAAATAACAAAACTATTTCCACTCACAATGATACCAAAATCAAGCTCGTAGTGCCTCACGGTTCTGCCAAAATATTTATATTGTTCATCATTTTAATAATGGAGTTAGTTATTAAAAGTTAATAAACAAAAAGTAGAAATGTACGGTGTGACTGAAAAAATATGTAGAACTTCTACCTAAGTGAAAAAAAAACTCCAGGTCAAGTTCTACATCAAATAGGTAGAATAACACAAGTAGAAAGAGATCAAAAGTATTAGTTTTTTAATATATATATATGATTGCAAAGGTTAAATACATGGAGCCTTTTACAATATCTGCCGAAGTAACAGAAAGTGAAAATGCTCATGTTAAAGCTCATGTTTAATTGTAGAGTCTACTGTCATCTGCACAAATCATTCTTCCTGTAAACACCAACGCTAACGATAAGGATTACTAAATAAAGATTTTTTTTATTATTATTCCACAGAGCTACATCTTACACGCTAGCACGTTAAAGTCTTTTTATGTTTGCATGTGTTTTACTACAGTTCAAAGTCAAACAACAAGCCTCACACGGAAAAGCAAGCAAAGTGGTGACCTCCGCGAAGAGATGGTTTTATGAGGGACTGATGTATGTATTTTACGCGTACCTGATAAAGTAGCAGCTGGATGTCCATTTTTAGCCATCGTGAATTTTCCGCAACAAAAACACTTTGAAGAAAAACACTGATCATAAGTTAGGTTCTTTTGAAGGGCATGGGGTGGGGGCAGTAGAAGTGTAATCTTCTCCTCTTATCGCTAACAACCCCCTCTCCACGCACACACGCACGCGCGCACACACACACACACATTAGCATCTGTTATCTCACAATTATCATATACATTAGTCAACACCTGTTTCACTTAACCTAGTTTAATTAGAGCCATTGAAACGTTGCGCTGCATCCAAAACAATGCCATCCGACATGTAGCAGAAGCAGCTTGTTGTGGGTCAGTCAATACATTAACAACTAAAAAGGCATGGCTCCTAGGCTTCTGAGGTTCAGTGACAATTGGTATATTCATTTTCTCAGTTATTAACGAAAGATCAGCGAGACTTGTATCCCGAAGACACGAAAGTGGCACTTTTACGCGTGCGTAAAAGTCTCTTCGTTGTTTATTAGCGCGAATTAACGGCGCTGAGAGGGTTAATTAAATTCACCAAACGACAGATCTGTGGGCGATGAAGTGTCAGAAGCGACAGAAGTGACTGGCAGGATGTTGTTAACTGAATTCGGATCATTTTTCTAAACCCGCTGCTGATAAGTGCCAGACATGAGAAGTGTTAAATTCGTCATAAAGATCACATCAAACGGAATAATCGCTCTTACTTTGAAACCAAATACCGTTGAAAACACACACACTGTCACATCGTCACAGATTTGACCTCCCGTCTATGGAAAGTTTAATATATATATATATATATAGTGCAGTTTCACTGTCAACAGCTACTATAATAATTTGTAATAATTTGAGATTGATGTTTTATGACAAAATCGGGGATGTTTGTTTGTCCCGTAGAGAGGATGGTTAATCCTATGAGTCTGTATTCATGTCTAAAAAGAAAAGGCTGCATTTCAATTGAAACTTAAGTTCTCTCCACATTTCACTGTGTTGCGGTAAGTAGCACACATTTAGCCCCTCCACTACGCTAAAAGGAACAGCGGAGGGCTTCTTTGATGGGATTTGCTACCAGTGAAAGCTCTAGGTCTTTTGAACGTAGTTGTCAGTCAATACCGGTGGGCCCTCCTCCGCCCCGTCCTCCTCCCCCGCCCGCGCACACATGCTGGCAGCTGGCTGTATATAAATAGATCCGGGAAGGTTGGATTGCCACTCAGACTCTAATAGCTGGGACGCACAGGGAAACATGCCCGCATCGCAAACTGGATTTGGCAACTTCTTCTTGGACAGGAACATCAGCATGCCGACTGGATATCAGATCCCGGTGCTGGGATGCCCACCGGGTGTGCAGCAACAGCAGCAGGCTCAGCATCTGGCAGCGATGGCAGCTGGGGTTCCTTTAACATACTCAGGGCTACAGGGATACAACTTCATCCCATATCCACACCACAGACACATGGCACACATGGTGAGTTGATCATTCGCTAAGTATTTCAGTCAATTGTCTACTTATGACTACGTGCTGAGTTGTAGAGAAGCCTCAAGTCAACAAACAAAGTTCGTGTGAACTGTGAAGTGTTACTGAATTGTGGGCTATGACTCAACAATCTCATGCTCTCGTCAAACTGCGCACAACTTCCTGAGCTCATCCTCATGTTGCTTCTTCTTTTTTTTTTTATTTTCCAGAGCAATGGTTTCGATTTAAAGGCTGCCTCTCCCTACCACCACGCTCTCTTAGCTCGCGGGGGGGCTTTCTATCCTCCATTCCGCCCGGGAGCAGCCGAGGACCCCGGCAGGGTCGCCAAGGTGGCCACCCGAGAGAGCACCGGCGCGCTGAAGGCCTGGCTCAACGAGCACCTGAAGAACCCGTACCCAACCAAGGGCGAGAAAATCATGCTCGCCATCATCACTAAAATGAGCCTCACGCAGGTCTCCACCTGGTTCGCTAACGCGAGGCGACGCTTGAAGAAGGAGAACAGGGTCAGCTGGGCGTCCAAGGGGAAATCAGACGAGGAAGAAGAAGATCAGGAGGGAGACAGCGACGAAGACGACAGTCCCCTGCAGAAATGTCATTTGGATGAGCACGACGAGGCAGAGTCTCAGACCGACCGCGCGGACGCCGTTAAGCAGGTCGAGAGCGCACTTGGCCAGTGCGCACCTGTGGATGCGCGTTTGGAGATGCCGCAACAGACCAGCAGCGAACACCGAGACGGAGAGCTGAGACTTGTCAAGAAAGTTGAAAAGAGTGACTCCGACCACACTTCCTCAGCTTTGGAGGGTAAGGAGAACGTAACCAGTCAAAAACCCAAAATCTGGTCTTTGGCGGAGACCGCCACCTCAGAGACTGTGAAGAAACCTCAGGACGGTATTTACCACCCCGCTGGGAAACTGTGGGCAGAGTGGGCTTCAAGAAACGGACTGTTTGTCCCGTCATGTTACACCACTCATGAGATTGTCTAGGCTGGCATTTAGACACTTAATGAAGGACATTGTCCACATCTTTTTGCACTTTAATCTTCCGAACCTCAGGGACTCCCTGAAGTTTGCAATGAATTGAAAATCTGTTGTGAGACCAAAGACTAAAATATGTCGTGTTTCTGTAAATATTTGTAGATTTATTTTTCCACCAACGAGATGTAAATTATGTTTCCTTATTTTTTGTTTAAATAAACACCGGCTTCTGACGAAATTCGCAGTTCACTGTTTATCAATCAGAAACACATTTTGCATACACGGAAACGCATTATCACTCTCACTATTTTTGAGCGACGTTACGTTAACAGTTAGCGATTGCAAGGGCGCAGCAGAAGTTAGTAGCCAGGATTTTTCATGTAGATGGCGCAACTGGAGTTGATTTGCACATCAAACCAACCCTGCTACAGCTTCCAAGTTTTGGTTCCACTAATTCATGCCATTAAAGCAGATAAAAAAGTTAGTTTCTAAACGCGAAATCAAGTTTAAGATTAGACAACAGCAGGCCACTAGACTACTGAGGTGCTTAATTGTGTTCACGGGGCTGGTAGAAGATATCCTTTCCATCAGTCTCACTAGTTTCCGTGTAAATTCAAAGGGCCTACCTCCGTTAATCCAGGGATAATGAAGCAGCTTCTGGGAGTGAGGTCATCTTCCAGTAGGTTTCTTCTCCTGGGGGGCAGCCCGGTTTACTCAATGTGAATGAATACAGTTAAAAAGCAAACTTCAAAAGTGTTGGAAAATATATATGAAATGTCTTTTTTCTCTGCTTATATTATCCCACAGCGCAGCTCTGCAGACACTAGCTAATGAAATGAGCGTTCAACAATGTGCAGTGAGCCTCTGGCGCCACCCCGAGGAAATTAGGAGGAACTACATCACATTTTAACGCAATAAACTATTTAAAACTATTGTTTAACATTTTGAGGCAATTAAGCAATTACATGTTGTAAAGACTCACAGAGCTTTCTATGTAGGAGAAAAACACACTCCTCTCCAAATAATAAGGGTTGAAGAGACAACCCACAAACATGATACACAGTTTTTAGTGATTCGTCGTCTTACACTTTCAGTGGAGAACTTAACACCAGAATCCATCGCAAATCAGAGTCCACGAACCTGCTTGTTTCAGAAAAAAAAAAAAACTAAAACGTTCATTCAACTCCAAAACCAGAGAATCATTATGATTTCAAGTCGTCTTTGGTGCATTAGTAATTCACTGACAGCTGTCTTCATACCAGACAGGACACTGCAAACATTAACTATTATTATCTAATTCGGCTAAATTCAATTCTGCAAAGTTACCAAAAACGGAAATCAAAACGTGGAAACGTGGTTCATGTGTAATCCTGGAATATGCAGTCAATGGCCATGACAACTCACTGAAAATTCCTGCTGCATGCCCAAAAGCAGTATGGGAACTGTATTGTTCTGAGCAGGTGGTGCCACACTGTCACCAAGAGGAAGAAAAATAAACACATCACAGAAGTTAAACAAGTTTCCATTTACAAAGTGTTTTATTGTGTGCAAATATGAACGGAAGGTACAAATAATCAGATAAAAACTAAATTAATATACAAGAACCTATAATTAAAAAAAAAAATGCTACTAAATTTAAAGCTAATGCATTCAAGTCACATCCCACAAGATCCCTTCCCTCCAGTAGACTGGATCTGGTAGATTATGACACTCCCTCAACACACAATTTACATTTGAATATTAACACTTATATACACAGATTTAGGCATGTCATTTTGTACAAGGGAATATGAGACGAGACAACAGCTAACACTCAGAAAGTTGAATTGAAACCATATGATGTAGAATCAAGGGTCTCGACCGGCATATCCGAGTCTCCGATCGAGACACATGACAGGATTTCCGTCTTCCCGTTCTCCTGTGCCACAAGGTTTCTGTTTTCAGTTAAATGGACCATCTCCTGCAAGCTTGGGTCTTCTAAGTCTTCCACTGGAGTATTTTCCTCTACTGGTTTAATTTCTCTCAGTGGCTCATTTTGAGGTTCCCGACAGGATCCAAAGCAGTCCTATGGGAGGAAAAAGGATAAAGGATGAGACAGATAGATAGATAGATAGATAGATAGATAGATAGATAGATAGATAGATAGATAGATAGATAGATAGATAGATAGATAGATAGATAGATAGATAGAAACACAATGATAAATCGAAAGCGGCGCTATTTGGAACATAAATAAATACTGTTTTTTTGTCTGCGTTAATCATTAGGTTCATGCAATTACCATGTCTTAGAGGATATAAAAAGCCTGTTTACCTTTACTTCTGAGAATCGTGGTTTACCTAACACAAAAAGGAGAAAATAACAGATTATGAGCACATTAGTGGAAAATGAAACCCTCATTAAATTAATGTCTAGGGCAAATGTTTAAACGATTTAAAGACCATCATACCTCTGCAAAACCAAAACAAAAATACCCCGATTGCAAGCAGCAACCCCGGTAACAAAACACCGAGCACGATCCAATGAGTTCGATCTCCTAAACAAGAAAAGTAGAGAAGTGTCAAACACTGATACACAGCTTACCAGTGATACTGACCAAATGAAAGATTAGATCATTAAGTAAAATATAGATATTTCTTTAGAAAGATCAAACTTCCTACACAACAGGAAACAGCTCTGAAAATGAATTTGCATATTTTTTGTATTTCAGCAGGGGAAGTGAAAAAAAGGAGATGTGCGTGTATGTCTAAAAAAAAAAAAAATAAGCCTATTCTTCCGTTTTCATTCTAAGAAGGTGATACTTTAGCTACAAAAACGGGTTTGGAGTCTATGCTCGAGAGTAGTGTTCACAGTGTGTAGGTGAAAGCTGTTAATTCCGACTAAACCACAAACCAATGTGCATTGCGAGACATACAGTTCCGTCGTACAGATAGTTTCGTTTGAGTTTAACCACACAACTGTAGATGAGAGGAAACCTATACAACCACGCAGACTCACCACATTTGTTGTCAGATGTGCTTGTTCCTGGTTCTTCAATCGTCCAACATCTGCAAAGAACATCCCACAGTATTATGATAATGACAATTCCTGGTTTAAAACATTCAGATTGAGGTGATTGTCTACATTAAATCAGTTAAGGCTGGTGACAAGCTCAATGAGAACCACTGCAATTTATCACAACAGCTTCTATACTCACAGATATCTACAAGCCATTTAGTGTTTTTATGTCGATAAATGCGTTTATTGTTTCGTGACTACGTGACGGTCATCACTTTCATAATCATGATACCACTAGCTGATCATTTTGTGCATTGTATGACAAAGCATTTGTTTTGTTTCTCACTCCAACTACTCATTTATAACTAGGAGCAACCAGTGTGTCAGAGCAAGAAAGGTAAGCCTGAGACGTCACCGTGCTTCAGTCAAAGAGCTCAGAAATGATTGTCTGTTGTAAACATTTTCAAGCTTTGACACTACTTTTGTTATTGCTAAAGTGACACAAACCTGTCACTTCTACAGCCCCAGTGTATTTTCTCACGGTGACATGTTCACTCAAACAAGCTGCGATCAGAACCACAACACTACAAATAAGACGCATCCTTGCTATACTATTGTATAAAATACATTTTGTAAGAGGTTTTTTTCCCTGATCTGAAGAAAATTTTCTCAAGGCGTTCCTGACACGTCTCAAGTATGGAACAGAGCTCAACACATAATTCTAGCAATCCCAAAATTATCTGATTTGGCAACTTATGTTTATTCTATTTTATATTTTCTGTACATCTGCGTATATATTTTGAGTATTTGCCAATAAAGAATCTTGAATTTTGAATCTGTGAAATTCAGGGTTAAAAAAAAAAAGCTCTGCGTAAGGACACAAAAGGGCAGGTGGATTATTTCAGCTGGAGAGAAGCAAGGTAGTGGAACCGGTTCAGTGAACACGTACAGCAACTGGTAGATTATTTACTGTGTTTTTGTACCCATGAAATAAAACTTCAGGTAAGCTCTATTTATTTTTTTTTTAATAAATTCTGAACTAGAACCTTCATTTTAAAAACAACAATAAATCTGATTGTTCTATACATTGAGATTGTATTTTATCATGAGTTCTTTTACTTACTCTGTCATTTTCTTGCAGGTTGTTGATGGGCGCTCCTCAGAATAGTAACCATCTCGACATTTCTGACACACTGTGTCATGGGTCCAATTTCCTGAAAGCCAAGCATGACTTGTCAAAAATAAAATTATACTGAGTGCGAAAAAAATAATCCTTTACTGAATTTACTGAATTTATCATATTCAGTATAAAACATGTCAAACTGCATCAAACAGACATGACATACCAGCAAAGGAAACCATAAATCCTGGCTCACAGGTTCTGTGTGGTACACAGGAGACACAGTGTTCACCGGAGCAGTGGAATCCCTCCTTACACATGCAGATGGTTCGTTGTGTCTTGCTCTCAACGCCTACAACCTTAAAGTTTTTATCTGAAAGAAGAATGGGCTCCACTTGTGACATGTGCAACATCAACAGAAGTCTATACTGTATGCAGTATATCCTGGGACAAGTTTGAGTCAGTTATCACAATGTCTTACTTGGGTCACAGTATGGCTGACGCTCACACTTCGGCTCTCTCGTGTTCTGTTCCTGGTATTCGCCCTCCCCACATACCTTGCACTGAGGTTCAGCGCAGCTGCCGAGGGCCGTCATGCTGGTCCCTGCGAAATGATGGCAAAAAAATAATTTCATCATTTTTTTTTTCCCCCCCAGCGTGGTAAATGGAGGCTTACAGTCAGGCTGTTTCTGGAATATACACTTCAATTTAGGTTTATTTCTAAAGAATCAACAAGAATCTAAACTGTCCCTAGATGCTGCACATCACCAAGAGCCTGAAACCCCCTAAACAAGCACGAAACAACCGTGGTGAGAAAAACTCCCTTTTAACAGGGAAAAACCTTCAGCAGCTCAGGTGGAGGAAATATCTGCTTGAGGCCGGCCGTGTAGAGTCAGAAAGACAGAGCGGTGGGACAGAAGAGAAGGAAGGACAGGAGGGAATTGAAGCAGGCAAAGAAAATGATACACTCCTGATGTGTCTGACTTCGACACCAGTCGTTCAGTTAAACACTAATCGATGGCCAGATGATTAACTGAGCTTGGCAAAACAAGAGGGAAACAACCAACGTGTTCATGGAAAAAATCCTGTCTAAAGTACCATCATTAATATCTTGTGTATTCCAGTAACAGTCTGATCACAATGATTTATTTATTTACTTAACAAAAAAAACAAAAAAAAAACAGAGCACTTTTGTATTTTAAATGGAAATATGGAGTCTATGTGGAGATTGTCAGGTAATACTTAGGATGGGGAAAGTGAGAGGGAATACAATCAAGAAAAAGAAAGATAATAAAGCAAAAAGAAGTGTTTTTACCACTGGGGTTGATGCTGGCTATAGAACATCTCCGTAAACTAAACTATTCAATGATACATTAACGATTAATGATTTCATTAACTACAGTGTTCATTGCAAGTGATACCCTTTAACAAACAGTGAATTTTCTTCTAACATATTTGGAGTAGAGATTTGTTTTGTTCTAATGACACGTTACCTGGGCCGCACAACATGCAACACTGGCCATTCATTAGATACTGGGTTTGAGGATCACACTGGAACTGAGCAGTGGCCGTCCCCTGGAAAGAAAACAGTGCATGTTAGAACATTAAGTAGTACATTAAGTACAATTCGAAGCAGCTTGGCCTTAAACGTCCCCTGTGGTTTGTCTGTGATGACAGTTGGCTCACTTCCCCAAGAAAACGCTACAAGGGGGAGTGGTGGAAAGTCCCAAACATTTGACGCTGAACCGTGAACCTCAGCAGCAGTCACGAGCATTGCTATCTTTTATTTATTTATTTTGTGACTGTCAACGTCTGTTAATGTTGCTTTACATATACACACACAAAAGACACAGAGGTTCACGTCAATTCATTGCTAGGAAATCGAAAGTGAAAGTACACTACAAAGGGTGTAGCCTTGCAGAAAATTCGCCACTGGGACAAAACTGTGACATTGAAGAGGATCGTAGAGTAAAATAAGGACACATAGTAGCGAAATAAACAGAATTATAGCGTATAATAACAAGAAAATTAAATGAAAAAAACATAAAGCAAACAAACGACGTAACGTGTCCAACTTTCGGTTATCATAAATCAAAATCTACGGCCAATATATATATATACATATATTATATATGTGTATATATACATATATTTCATCCTATAAACACATATCGTAGACTACTCACCACTAAAGCAGAGAGAAGGAACAGCCCGATTAGACGCATTTTGAGGAAACACTCAGCGCAGCTGTAACTACCGTAACTCCCCTTGGAATGCGTCGGGCTCCATTTATACCTCCGCACAGTGAGGCGGAGCTACGGTCGCGCGTGTGACGTTTCTTGGACTTTTCTTGTAACCTCTAAAATGTAACAGTCTGCCCACGAAAATGTCCAGAAGTGAAACTATCCGCGTCACATACAGTATCAGGGAACAGCAAAGCATTTGGCGGATTTCTCCAGATTCACAGAGGAAATATTGGCCGTGGTGGAGTTAAGAAATAGCTTACAGGTCTTTTAATATGATATGCAGGGACGGCTGGTGTAAATGGGCTAACAGGGCTAAGGACTCCCAAGCTTACACAAAAAGAGGAGAAATTTATTTTTTAAATAATTTACAACAGATTGTTTTGAGTTTTGATGATACCAAAAATCAAAGGATAAACACAGAATATCTCTAAATGGTTTGACAGAGTCCGCTTCATTCATTCTTGTAAGTGATTGACAGGTGTCATGTCACGCCCCCGTCATTCACTGATCACTTGGGCTAAAACCAGTCAGCCCTCAGGTCGCTTGTCATTGATCAAAAGTGCTGCTGGTGCCAGAGTGGGAGGAGGGAGAAGAAGTTCAGCTATGAATGAGTTGGATGAGCCTACTGATTTCTAATCCATTTTCCTCAATGTCCTTGGAGGAAAAGTCGGACGTTAAGACTGGGATCACATGACCAGACAATTTTTCAAGTAACTACAGGGACAAACGACAAAATTGCAAGTTCTGTGTTTCTTGTTTTGAAAGAAAGAGCCGGTTAACGACAAGTGCAGTCAACAATTCACTTTTCTGTTTCAGTTGCATGGGACACGGGAGGTCGGGGTTCAAATCCGATTCAGGACAGAACATGATTTTATTCCATAGTTCACTGTTGGTTGTCATACATTCAATAAGGGACAATTCTAAGACAAACCCTGCATAATAAAAAGTATAGTGTACCTGTAATTCATGTAACTGTGTATTGTAGGTGACATTAGTTTTGCTGCTGTTTTAATTATTTAAACGATATTATGCATTTGTTAGCCCACCCACCAAATTTCACCGCCGCCACTGATGATATGGAAGAAGAAAGTCTCAAAGAGCAAATAAGCAATTACTATTGACAAGTTCTACTACTTGAACCATCACCTCACGGTGATGGAAGAGTTTCAGTGCCGTAATGACCCTGGGGGCTATGCTGTCCGGTTAATTTTGTCCCTGGTAGGGTCTCCTAAGGCAGATTTGTCCTACGCGAAGGGTCAGACAAAGAACGACCCTAAATGCAGAAAGACAAGGAGAGTCAATGTACCTGGCCCGGACTGTTGCTGGGGAACCACCCTGTAGCCAGGCCTGGGGCTGGGGTTCGTGGGCGAGCCGGCCGGGCCTTCCCCTATGGGGTGGACCCATCACCCCCGTAAGGAGCATGAAGGGTCTGGTGCATTACGGATCAGACGGCAGACCAAGGCAGGGGCCTTGGAGGTCTGATCCTCAGCTATGGAAGCTGACTCTTGGAACAGGGAATGTCACCTCTTTGGCCGGGAAAGAGCTGGAGCTTGACCACCCTCTGTACCTCCTCTAAAAGGCTCAAACTACTGCAGGAAATATTTAAATATTAAATAAATATTTCGTGGAAATATTTAAATATTTTCTGCCACAAACCATCCAACTATACAACTTCTCATCTGAGTGTGACAGATGACAGCAAATTATAGTATGGTACTTTTTTTTTTTTTCGGTTTGTGTGACGAATTTAGTTTCACTGTGATTTAATTTCATTTGTGCGTTCAAACATTTTATTACAACTTATTATAACTACTTGCAAATATCGTGTGTATCGATTTTTACTATTGTCAAAGACAGATAAGTCATAATATTACAACCACCTTCCCTTGTGCCTGTAAAACACTGGACAGGTCAACATTTTGCGCTGTTTTTCCATGTTTTTTGAGTTGCTCCTCAATCATCAAGGAGTGTCATTGCTATGAGGTGGGGGTGCCTAGTCTGGTCTAGGTGGGCGGTACATGTCTAAGTAACATCCACATGTCAGGTCCAAAAGTACTGCAGCAGAACATTGAATTGTCACAAGATGGTCAATGTTATTTACTTCTCCTGTCAGTGGTCATAATGTTATGCCTGACTGCAGTAGATATGCTTTGTTGAGTGCTTGTACATTGCTGCTGTAAAGCAGAAGTTTTGCAATTTGACACTGATAAAGTATCTATCCATCTTTCTAACATTGCCTGTGACTGGATGGAGCTACATTTAGGTGACTGTTGTCGTTTTGTTCACACTTTTCACAGTAAAGTTTTTCAAAATTTGTAGGGAAAGTAGCAAAATATATATAAAATATATGAAATGAATATTACATTTAAAACATACAGTAAGTATGAAAAAATAAATTAACTTAAGCCATCTTCAAAAACATAGAACATTGAAGTACTCTTTATTATTTATTTCAAAGCTTTACCTACTGAGTACAAGATGTCTTCTGTCAATTGCAGACTTCATTTTCCCACATCATCTTCTAATATTACAGGTGGGCACCTCGATTTTTGGCGAGCTCAGTGAGATTATTGTCCCAGTTTAACAAGCAACTAATCTCTGAACATATACTCTTTTGCCAGTTCATTAGGAACACTTGAGAAAATGACTGTATCATTGCACTAAATCTACTTCATCACTGTTACAATACTGTGCAAGGAAGGTGGAAATTGAACTGTATACTAATTTTGGAGGACGTAACTCATCTGTATAAACTGAGTGAGTGCATTATTTTATTTTTTGCACCAGCACATGAGTGAGTGCATGTTAGTGGGAACCAGGCTGTATTTAAAATGATAATAACCTTTTATTAGTGCTGTAAAAAGATCAGCTGTATTCATAGACTGTGTCAAAGAAAGAAAGAAAGCAAAGTAATGTTTTCATTATTCTTGACCACGCCCACCATTCTACAGCGACCAACAGACGTTAGGGAATCCCCGCAAAGTTTTAGGGGTTTTCCCGGCTGATCAGCGTGTGGATTCCCTGACGTTTCTAACACAAAACCTCAGACACGCGCTTTGTAATGACCATTGAACATATTAAATTCGAGAATGAGCCCCTCCGCTCATATATTTCCCCAAACCGAACTAGACCCGCTCCTAGTTTATTTTAATGTGCGCATACGCTCGAGCAATTACGGTACAGGTACCGGGAGCAGCCAAAAAGATTTTCTTCTCACAAGCCTTCTCCTTTCTGGGAATCCCGTGCATTCCCTTCTAATATAATTCTAATACAATTCTGTGTGCCTGTTTTGTTTGTTTGTTTTGTTGTTTGACAAAAATACATTTCTCCTTTCTGAACATAATTTTCGTAATAAATATAAATAAAAATGAAAATCGCTATTTTAGATACTTTTTATTTTATTTTATTTTACATTTAACTCTTTGCGACAGGATCAATCCAGGAGAAGATTTAGTCAGAATTCCCGTTTTTTTTTTTTTTTTTTTACTTCCAACTAAGGTATTTTAGTGACAATAAGCTGTTCTTTGTCCCAACATGTCCTCCATTTGTAGACTAAGGAGTGACTAAGAAGCATAAGCTGTAAAGACTTTATATACAATGAGGCTAAAATTTTAAAACAACGCACAATGTAGCTGTGCCTCCTTTGCACATGTACCTGACTATCTCAGAGGCTAATGGGTGCCATGATGAGGGTGCAAAATGCACAGCAACATGCAAATAACTGCCACGGCTAAGATACACGGCAGTAATATGTACGCCCTGCAATTCATCAGAACTTGTCAAAAATTCACAGGGGAATACCTCAGGCTGCAAAGGGCACAGAAAAGAAGAAGCTTTAGTAAATCAAGAAGACCCATGGGATGTGCCATCTGAAGATAGAGGGAGTAGTTGGGTTTAAGAAGTATATATGTTACCCAATTCTAAAACAAGAAGAAACAAAGATCTCAATTCAAGAAAATGTTCCACATGGAAAATCACCTAACATAATAAAACAAGTTCACTATGCGCCCCAGCTAGATGTAGGGGTTTTAATCATCTGCCCTTCTAATCTGTGCCTTTATAGGAACATTTCCTCATTCCTATTACGATCATTTCCCCTTGGCCATCATAGTGATGTTTAAGAATGTGTGTCCCCGAAGGCCTGTACACATGACACATCTAAAATAATGACATCACACTTGTTAACAGTAAAAAGACAAAAACACATGGAAAATAGTGAAACTAAAGTAAAACAGTGAAACAAAAACAACAACACATGGCCTCAAGTCAAAACTGACTTCATTTTTAAAGAGTTCAAAAGAAGAAATAAATAAATAAAATAAGTTAAATAAGTTTTTATTTTACCTGAAAATCCAGAAAAGAGGGTGCACTGCCAGGACAGGCAAAACAAGCAATTGTTTGGTGAAATAAGAAAGAGAATCTGGGCCCCCAGATGACAACCTTTTGGCACTACCAATAGATTGGTGAGCTGACAATTAAACATGTCTATATATAACATATATACACCACCAGTCAAAAGTTTGGACACACTTTCTCATTAAATTCAATGAGAACTGACTGGCTAGTGAGATAACCCCTGCTAACCTTAGCTAAAGCTAAACTCTCTGCTTGTGAATCCAGCTATCCAGTCATCCAAAAAGTAGTTCACATTTATGCATAATTTATACCACTGCGCAGGGCTACGCAAGGACCTTATGCATGGTCTCTCCACTGGGGAATTTATACTTGCGTGTTTGTCAGTCTGGGTTCAGTCTCGGGCTCGCTCTGTAAAAACTCCACCGGAATGCTAGACGGTGCTGTGTCTTTTATGACAATCGGGTTAATTGTTGTCTCTACTTCCTGCTTCACTTTCAACGATGGCGGCTCAAACTTTCGCCGACATGTTGCCTGAATTTTCAACTCATACGTATGTATCTCCAAACGTCCTCAGTTAACCTTACAGATTTGCTATTGATTCCAAATCAATCAAGTCAAAAATCGTGGCGATGAAGAAGCGAAGACAGTGCACATCAGCCACTGAGCGAGGTCCACGCAGGGTCTGTATCATGGTCTGTGTTGATGCAGAAGCCTCTGCGTCAATTTAATGCAGAAGCATAAATTAAGCTTTAGATTAGCAGATCTCAGTAGCTGTTAGCTTGTGACTTGATAGTATTTTGTGATTTGTTGAGATTACGCTCTAAATCCTTCCATCCTTCCAAATCACATTTAGCTTGTATTTTCACTTGTAAATGTATGAATTATATTGATTTCAGTTTAAATGTTACAGACTCTGGAAAACACAAGCATAAACAACAAATCCTTCACATCATATAAATAATAAAAAAAATAAAATAATATGTTCTTTAAAAACAATATAATTGAAAATGAATTTATTGTTTAAAATGGAAGATACACTTCTCAGCGTTCTCGGCAGTAGAATAAGTCTAAAAACTATTAAATCAAAATGAAGAAATCCATTTATTTTCTGTAACTGCTTGTCCTGTAGAGGGTTGTGGGTGGGTCATTGGGCGAGGGATAACCTGGACAGGTCTACAGTCCATCGCAGGACTGACACAGAGAGACAGACAACCATTCACACTCACATCTATGGCCAATTTACACAGCTGTGGATGGTGGGAGGAAGCTTCTGAGTGTGGAGTGTTGCTTTATACGTTTGGAGATGAATGAATTTTCCTTATACCAAACAATATTTTAGATGGGATTTGGCCTATAGACTATTCTGAGCAGAAACACAAGTCTCAGTAAAGCAATTAGATGTGAGATACCTGATTAAGGAAATAAACTGTATTGCTGTGTTGTGTCACACCCATTGTGAAACATTTACAGATTTCTTAGCGCTCCCTCCTGGATGAGGAAAAGGTGAGCAATGGGTCACCCACATTGTTTTGCAAGTGTAGACATGTAACCTGACTGGAAATGTTAGTGATGTGGGTGTGGCTGAAAGGCCACTGACTGCCTTACCTGGACTGCCTTACCTGTAACCTGAGCTGAAAGAGGGCGGGGTAGAACACGGGATACAAATCACAGCTAGTTTTCCCCCCACTCATTTTTCAGGCACTGCATTGCAAACAAAACCAGTCAAAACACCGTGGACATACCTCTGCTATAAAACAGGAACAGTTTCATGGACAGAGTAAGTGCGTTGGTTTTTTCTAAAAAGCTATGATGCCAAGTTTGGGAACAAAGAAGAGAGACACTCAGTCCAGGATGGATGGATCTAGCCAGAACTTTCCAAAGGTAAGACTTCAGTTTGAAATCCTAACAACATCAAGCAGTACGCTCTTTTAACTTTTTTTGTCAAGCTCCAATCACCATGCTCATGGAATAAATGCTTCTGCCTATGAGTCACTGAATCACAACAACTTTACTGTACTCTGGGTTCTGGAGAAAAAAAACTCCTTTCTCACTTTCATTGACATCATGTCTGTGCAGCAGGAGTCGACTGTGTTTTGGTTGAGGGAGTCTCTCAAGCGTTATGTACTTCCTCAATTTGGCCTGACTTCCCTGATGTTAGTAGTTTCCCACAAAAGGAGCATACATTTACTCAGAATTTTGACAATGACTGAATTACAGAAGGTACTGTTTTTTTCTTGATTTTTTCCTGTAATAGCATGTTTTCAGACGCAGGTTATTTACCAGTGACCTGAGGCCAACACATACTGGAATATACGGCTCACTTAGTAAAGCAGAAAAATCACGCTGTTTTCAGCCATCACATCTAAAACAAACACTTAGGCAGTGCTTTCATCAACTACAGTATTGTATGATAAGGACAGGTAATGCATGTGCACGAAATGCTCAAATGTGGACATAAAAAGAACCAGTTCATTTTAACTTGCTGCGTTGTTGTGCTTTCAGCTGAGCAATGAGATGCAGCTGAGTCTCATGAACATGGTGAAGAGTGGAGAGTTATCCATCGAAGAGGCTCTGAAAAAGGCCAGGGAGGAACAGGTGCTCAAACCAAACAACCCCACGGAGGAGGTAGTCTCGTTTTAAGTTCCTTTTATAGGCTGAGTATTGCATGATTCTGATATTTTTTTCCCGTTTTTATTTATTTTTATTTTTTTGTTGAGTAATCTCTGGAGAGGGATTTTACTGAAAGAATTCACAAGCTAAGACCACATCTGTACATCCTGGCCAGAGGATCGACTGCACTTTTGTCTGCTCTATAAAATTTTTCAGTATTCAGATTGTGCTTTTGAAGAGATTTGAATGCAGCACTTAACTTTGGTGTATTTGGTGTGTTCCTTGTCCAACCAACATGCAAACAGAAATATGGTCCATTCATTTCCTTCTTATTGTTGTCAAGCTATAATCAATATTGTATATTAACTTTGGCTCACATCACTGTTTGTTTATGAACCCCACAGAGAGTCATCACCCAACCTTGCAGTTCCCTTCAGAACGAGGAAGTGTTTTCATTGTCGTTGTTTGGGTTTTCTGGCCTCCAATATTTCCATTTCCTATTACACACCAGATTGTCACCACTCTGATCTCTCATTGTGGGTGGCAAAATTTGTAAAGTCCCTGCACCTTACCTCCTCAACAACAAACCTTTGACAGTGCAGTGCTCAGCAACTGATGGAAATCGTTCAGGGGCTGGTGGAGACCAAAAATAGAGCTAAAAGGAGAATATCTAAATTCACCAGATTGTTTCTCTGCATATACTGGATGTTCTGCCAGAAAGTGTGCCATATCAATTATTACACTCAGTTAAAGGAGAAAGCAGAACTAGTAGACATTGTTTTGTTAATAATTGCTTAGCCTGCTGGAGCAGTTCAAAAATGATCATGTTTTATGAAAGAAACCAGACCTACCACTTAGTGGTAACAGTAATCGTATCTAGCACCTTAGCAGCGAACAATTAGCTGTCCTTTATACGCTGCACTTAACCTTAATCACTAAATTGCCTTTAATACAAGGTTATTTGCTATTTTCTAATATCTGTTGGGTCCTTTTGCAGGAACAAGTGACCAAAACATGTGAGGAACAGCAGCCCAGACAGTACAACTTTAGCATTCACAAACACAGCCACTACAGGTGGCAGAAACGAGTTCTTCAGGTGAGTTCAGAAACTCTAGGAACGAAAGCACAACGCTCAGCAATGGTTGCAATGGCTGCCAAAGGGATTACAATTCATTAATGTTTGTACTAATAGTAATCTTGTAGGTATATCCATATTTCATTTTGCACTCCAGGAAATATTTCAAAGATGATATGTCTGTTTAGTAGTTATAGATATTTTAGCTTGGTTCAAAAAGCTGGAACAACCAACACTGAGTCCTACAGATATTGTGCTAATGCTGATGAAAACATTTTTTCACTGCATTACATGTACACTAACAGAAATATTAACTCTAATTTAAACACTCCTATTGTGAACATCCAGTTCGATTTCAACACCAAAATGCTGTGCAGCATCGAGAAAGGCATCGTCAAGCGCCACCTTCCCTTCTCTACTGTCAAGAGTTGTGATGATGGAGTGGGTTCCAGGTTCTCCATTTCCTTTAAAGGACATCACGATTATGAACTGGAGGCCACTTCACTGGAGGACAAACATAAGGTGGATTTATACACTGCGTTGCTTATAACAACATTGAAGTTCAAATAAAAGGGAGAGGAAAGATGCCACTTATCGTGTCCGGGCCCTACTCACGCATACATGCTTGTGATTCTCTCTCTGTGAGCAGATTATGCAGCTTGTCAATCAGATCATTTATGGGAATATATACAGTGATCCTGGAGAGGACAGTGCAGAAACGCACCAGCAGCCTCAAGCATCACAGAGCATCCGGGAGGGTATCTTATTACTGCACAGAGGAGGCCTGGCGTCATTAAAATGGGTGAAGTAAGGATGTTTTGTTATTATTGTAGCAATGCTATTAAAAAAGTTACACAGCAAATGTACAGAAGAGTTAATTATAAGAAAATATACTCTCTGGTCTTTCCTCTCATGAATCTAACATGCAGATAAGGTTTAACTACTGGAAGAAAGAGACCTCCTAAATTACTGAAATCTATCTATCTAGTCACTAGACTGCACTGTCACTAGCTAGTATCCCCCTCATTACATGAAAAATAGCTAAATCAGAATAGAAATACCTCAAGTAACCACCTCAATCAGAACAGGCCGACATGATGGGAAGAAATTTTCTGTTGGATTGAGTAAACCTCTGATATTTTTTCAGAGATTAAAGATTATCTTACTTTATTCAACCTTGTAAACATTTGATTCGACAGTAAAAAAATAAATATATTCTTTCTGCACATACTTGTTCCATGAGGGGTAAACATCAGGTGACGAGTCTCCCTTGGGGACAGGAACACGGAGGTTGCAAAACAATAAGTTTGAGGGAAGAAAACATGTTCTTCTGTGATATTTCTTGCCAATTTTATCTTATCGAATCCCTTTATGTAGTGTCCATGTTAACAGTTCAGTCAGAATCTCTATGAAAACATGTACATACATGCCTTGAGCAGATGATTATAAAAACAACAATTTATTGTGAAATAAAATACATATACAAATACATAATGCTTTATATGGCACAGTACTGGAGAGCAACATTTAGTCTACTCATGAGCAACTTATCTTTTTTGCTGAAGCAAGATGAAACTGATAGCACTCACATCTCCACAGTAAATCTGAAACAACAAATGTAACAGCAGATAATGTGAGTCTGTTGGTACTGTTGCTTTCACTTTCCTCCATTTGTGCGCCTGTTATCAACCATCCTGTGAAGTTCCTCTAACTCTAACTGAACCTTTCCCGGCTGGGCTATTCATTTCCCTGTTTCTAGGCTTTTTATGCTAATCTGACAGCTGCAGTTCTATATTTAGCTGAATGAGAGTGGTACTAATCTTTTGATAAATACGTTTCCCAAAACGTGTATTCTTTAGTAAAAGGTTTCTTTCTAATATTGAATTATCAGTTGCATTACAGTGCCCACTGGGGCTCCTGCTCCAGCTGTTGAAGTTTACCCTACACATCACTCCTTCTCTATTTTGTACCAGGTATGAGGTCCAGCTGCACCCTGGACAGCTAACACTGGTTCCGTTCAGGCGGCGAGGCCCAGCCGACAGCGAGGTGACCCCCATCGTCCCCGTGACCACTGTGATTCACTTATCAGACGGTGACACCAGTGTGGAGAAACCTTACGGCCCCGACACATTCACTCTGATCACCCACAAAAATGAATACCAGTGAGTACTGAGATGCAGAAATATGTGTTAAATTCTATCTGGCTGTTATCAGTCAGAAATCTCTGAGTTTGTTTGAGTGATTGATACCATAAAAACAGGCCTTAAACAGCTGATGCATTGCAGGTTCAAGGTGCCTTCAGCAGATGAGACGACTGCCCCTGGTGCTACCCAGAAGGAGCGGGACTCTTGGGTAAAAGCCATTGACAAACTGTGCTCGGACTGGAAGAGAAAGTCCAAGAGTAGATTCTCATTTTCGGAAGCCAAAACGTTACAACAGCTCAGCATACACGAAGACGCAGAAGACAACAATACAAGTCTTCAATCAGGTGGTGGATTTGATGATGGAAGCATCATCGCTTCCAGCGGCGGGGATCGTTTATCCGGTGGTGAGACTAGTCAGACTCCTATGTCAACAGTCCCTGTTCCTAAACCTCGCAGAGGTAATAAGGCCGCTGCTCAAGTCACTGGACCTGATCCTTTGCCCCCCGTCCCATCACCAACGTCTCCCCGTGCTACCGTCTTGACATCACCCACCTCCCCTCCTCCGTCACCCTGCCGTTCTCAGCCTGCAACCTCTTCCATAGTCCCAGAGACTCTAACCCACGAACCAGGCTCTGCGGTTGTGAAAGTGCCTTCACCCCCAAGTGTCCCAGCTCCGCCACCTCTACCCATCGGCTTGAAATCAAGTTCAAGAAAACCTCTCACCAAGGCTTTCCACTGGGATCCTGTTGGCTCAGACAAGGTATTTTATTAAAAACTACATTTATTAGAATATACTAAGTTACAATATACAGTACGTTGAACTCAGTTGACTTCTCATATTGCATCACTACTGAACAAATTTGTTTCACAACAGATGGCGAAATCATATTGGTCGCAACAAAGCACCAGGAAGATTGAAATTGACACGTCACGTCTGTGCGAGCAATTTGCTGCTAAAGATCAGGGGACGTTTGAGGCGGCTGAGACGACTAATACACAGCACATCATGCTGAACCAGAAGATTGCACACAACTTCAGTGAGTAGCTCAAACAATGGATATATTTTTAGGTGAAATTGCTCAGCTGCAGCAGATAATGTTCCTCATTTTAGGAAGACAGCTACATTTCTCTCTGCATAAATAATGAGTGATTGCTGTTTTGAAATGAAAAGCCATTCTTTTGGATCAAGTCAAATAAAAGAGCTTATTCCTTGAGTGACTTACAAATCAAAGGTGACTTTTAAACAACCACCAGAGGGCAGGAGCACACACGGAAAGAGGGCTCATGTTAGGCTCTATGATTTTCATAAATTAGCCATACAAATCACAAATCAGAGAAAGCTGATCTTGACAAAACTTTTGAGGGGAGGCCCAAACATGCAGTCGTATCTCTTTTTTAAAGGAAGTTTGAGACGTGCTGTCTGTCACGCAGATGGATATTAAACATGTTTGTCTGCAGGGGGCAGTATGTCACCAACCCAGTAGTGGCTCATGCAAACTGAGCAGAGCGATATTCTCTCTCTCATATAAAACCTTTTCACTTCTGATTAACTGAGAGTACGTTGCTTGTATATTTCAAGAGCCAAGCTATGGGGAGAACATTTCAGGAGCTCCCTCTCACAGGTCCTCCATGTGGCACAGTCACCGCTGAAGTGATACTGATGTGGTGTCTGTGGGCTGCTAAGCGGAATTAGTGTGAAGGTGCAGACTGGCGACGTAATTAGAGTTCGCATGTTCATAAAATATGGATGATCTGAGTGACATCTACGGTGATTTCCTGCCTCGATGCAGAATACACCAGCGTGAGGAGATTGTGCTTCTCCCTGAACTGGAAGCAGGAGATGAGTGATGACAGCCGGTGGGTGACTTGAGGCCCTGCATCTCTGCTGCAAGTTTTAGAAAAAAATAGACCTTAGAAGAACAAGGAAAACTGTCTGACTCTGTGCTTATTTGGTCCTATTAACACCTATATAGAAAGTAACATTTTAATAGTGCAATATAAAAATAATAGAGTATGCAAAAGAGTTTATCTACTATATTCCCTCATGGATCATTAAAGTCTGTCTAAGTCTATAATACTATAGCACTATAACACTATACTATCTCTTTTGTTGATTACTGTCACCAAATTAATGTGTAAGCAGCACTTTATTGTTGCAGTGAGTGAGGCCAAGTCAGTTTTTACAATCATGATCTATGGTCTGTGTATGTAAAAAGTTGTCACTATTTAAATAAGGACTTAAGTAGTAACTGTTGATTTACTTATACCACTCACGTTTTAATTGGAACCCATCCAGATAAGTGATTTCAATAATGTATATATAAAAAGCCCATGAACTCCCCCCAAGTTCTCACTGAAGCCAGATATGGAAAACATCATGCATTTATATGACTCCTCTTTCTCTCTCTCCGTCTCTCAGCATCTCCCACACAGACACATTCACACACGCCTTCCCCTGTTTATCATCACAAACCTGCGCAGATTTGTGCTGTTTCTCCGGCTCATATCTCATATCTTTGCCACACTATTTATTCATCTGATCTCATCACACCAGAGGCCAGTATGCATGCAAATCTAATTTTTGTACAAAGATAGGAAAAGCTCGGCAGACAGTGAGACTTCATCAGATAGTATCACAAGGTTGCAATCAATAATTAACAAAGACGAAAAACTGCCAGCCTTACGGCATCCGCAGAAAAGTACTGTTGCTTGTTGCTGTAACAGGTGCTGTGCCAACTATCTGCCTCAAAAGCATCGTGGTGTTTGCAGTGAAACACACCGAGGGAGACGGAGCTAGACAGATTGAACAGGTGGTTATCTTACTACTGCACCATGGCTTTAACGTAGTAATCAACATGATCCTTAGGGTGCAACCAAGAACCTCAGCGCCATCAAGAGTCCATGTGATATTGCGCTGTTGTAGCTCCATGTAGTTCCACAGAACATTTTGCCAGCAAATTTGTTGATCAAATTGATTATTTTGACTGAATTCTTTAGAAAAAAAAACATCCACTGAGCAGCTAAAAGACACAGATATGAGGTGTGTGTGTGTTATTTACATAGTGCCAGTTACAACCCAAATTGTCTCAAGATGGTTTGCAGAACCCAGAGGTTTCATTCAAGACTCAGCACTAAGGCAAAAGTGGCGAGGAAAAGCTCGTTTTTATCAGGAAGAAACCTTGAGCAGCTCATAACGGGGGTCCCATCTGCTTGAGATTGGATATAGAGACAGAATAAAAAAAGACAGAGGTGGGACAGAGGGGAGGGGGGGTAGGAGGAGAAAAGCAAATACACTTGATACACTACACATTTATATAACACATAAACGTGTACTGTGTGTGTGAGAGAAAGAGAGACACAGAGTTGTTGACGTGCCATACAGTAGAAGCGCATAAATGCATGGACAGTGAGGTGGAAGAGTAGAGGAGTAGAGTGCTCAGTGCATCATGGGAAGTCCCACAGCAGCCTGGGCCTATAGCTGCATAACTAAGGGATAGTTAAGGGTCACCTGGACCGTCAGAAATATAAGCTTTTTAGAAAAGGGAATATGTTCTATCAGCTGTAATAAAGTCTAAGAAATTAGATTTTGCATCACATTCATTACTTATGTTAAGTAAAAAAGCAGAAGTACTGCATTTAAGTACTATCGAAAGTTTGTTAAATGTGAGGGCTGTGGGATGGCTATAAGGGTTATTAGGGAATTATTTTTAAAAGGGTCTGCTGCACACATCTGTGTTCCTTTTCCCACAATTTTAATTGAATGTCTAGTTTGAATAATTTTGCCTCTTCAGCTGTCTTTTGGGTTTATTTAAATAAGAGGTTTGACTTGGAAATCCCTTTTTGGTGGATATGCTAACAACTCTGATATATTAGTTAAAATGAATATAATAGAACAAGAACCAAAATCTACATTGGCTGTGGAGTAGGAGTAGAAAGTAGCACTAACACTCATTAGATGAAATACATTGTGTATTTGTCTGAGCAAAGTGCATTTCTGTTTAGAAAATATCTCTAATATTTACCCTGAGAGCTGCAGTCCATGCTGCCTGTTTAATGAATGGAAACACCTAATTAAAAGTACACCTGTGGCTTCCTGTGCCCAGTAGGATACGCTCTCCATCTCCGTACTCTAATTTGCCAGGGCAATGCCCAGTTTGTCCGTGAGCCAGCCAACAAAGAGCTTAATTTGCACTTGTGTGTGGCTTTTTGGGGAGCCAGATGGGACAGCGTAAGCCTCACTCATGAGGCCAGTAGTAGCGCTTGGAATAGTTTCTGATGTTTGACGTTGTTAGACCACATTTCAAAATGTGACATGAAAGCTTCTGTTGGTCCTGGTAAGGGAATTACAGCCTGAAGTCTTTAATGTCAAGGACTTGGAGACGTGTTGATTACAGCTTTGTTCCTCTGAAATGCTTCTCATTTAATATGATTACCCTTTTCACTATGTCATGAGCAGATATATAATCAGTTTGATAATTTGGATTTAGTAGGTTAACTCCTACTTCAGACAAAAATTACTGAAAGTCTGAGAGTAGGAGTAGTTTCCTGTTTCCTTAGGTTTGCCATATTCCTGCACTTGTAGAGAATAATGCTTTCTTAAAATGGAACTACATTAACTACATTATCTACATGACGACTCTGGATGTCATGTAGATAAAATGTTTGACCTTCATGTGGTAACATCAAGATATGAGAACACCACTGCTAGGCAACTATTCACATGTAGAAGCCAAAATTGACCAGCTAACAACCAGGAAACATAATGTAGGAAATGCAAAAGGGCCAGGGTCAGGGACTGTAGAACAAAATTTAATATATTAACACATCATCCACTTCTATGTGTCCTAAATCCAGAACTACGAGGTTTCAGAAAATTTCCATTTAGAGGTTGAAGTCAAATCATGGGCACCATGTTTGCTACATCGGAGGGAAGATTCTACAGTGTAGCCCTATAGGGCAGATGTGCTATGTTGAAATAAATTTCATATTTTCACTATCAACGGGCCTATAAATATTATTGCCAATGTCTGTCAATATGTAAAAGGTCCTCACTTAAATATCCCAGCGTCTACTTTAAATCTTAAATCTTAAATGAGCCTGTGAAATGCTTTGTAGCCCAATCACCTCATCAGTCATGGAGCTGTGTCTACCTTCTCCTCAGTCTCCGTGTTCATCTATCGCTGTTAAAAGTTGGAAATTCCCCTAAAAATTACAAATACTCAGAAATAGTGAAAATTAAACTAGTCTTACTGTTATTTAGTATTTTAATTATAACATTAGCAAACTAGCAATAATAACTTGGTAGTAATTGAAGCAAGGTTATGTGTCATTTAATTTGGCTATCTACATGGACATAAATTACATGCGCACATGGGTTTCACAGTATATATGACTTAATTCATTTGTAAAGCGGTGTTGGGCATTTTTGAGGTCAAGGTATATGACTATTTTTCCTATATAAAATCTTAACAATCGTCAAAGAGACAAATTGGCATTTACCTCATAAATAGGAGGAAATTACTTGCCATCCAGTTCTTCCTTTTAATCTTCTGCTCTTGTAGCTTACTTTGTTTTTGTTCACCGGGTAAACAGTGGAGTTTCCCCAGTGAACTGCAGCCGTAGGTGGAGCACTGTGGCACATTTTAACTGCCAATCAGCACAGCAGGATAACTCAGACGGTCCATTTCCTGGTTGGCCTGACTCTCTCTAATATACGACTCTGCCCCCTAGTGACCATTAAACATAACTGCAGTCTGTAATTTAATTGTTATCTCTTGTTTCTGTTGTACAAAAGCTTTAAAAAGTTTTAAGACTATCTGTCTATCATATTTTCAAAGTTCAAATTTCTTCCTAAAATAATGATTCATTTTTTAAACGTTGGCCTGAGAAACTAGCTTAGCAGCCTTAGCCAGAGACTTTGCACAAACTTACTTACATCTACGGCAGTTAACGGTTAGCATACCTCTTCCGGATAACTTTCCAAAAACAAGATGCAAGTCCCAACATATTCGCTGGTCAGAAATTTGAATGACAGGTTATTACTGCAATCGAGCATTGTATAACCAGAGTCCTTTCCAATACTTTGATGGAACAAGTACCGAACAAAGTTTCAAACATGTCAACATCTCGTCTGATTGGCCACGCTGACCCACAGACAGCTACCTGATTGGTTCACTTCAATGTCTTTCAAAAAAGATGCTTGCACTGTCATAATATGTGAAAAAATACATAAAATGGTCATAAAATGTATTGTTGTATTTGTGTTAAACTATGCTGCTACAGAAGGCTTCTCACAATCCTTGAATTATTCAGAGGCATTTCCTATAAAATAAAATTAAAAAAAATTCATATCAGCTTTGACTTGATAGACTGCAAATTTGTTTCCCTTAGACATTTGGGAGAAAGCAATTAAGCAAAGGGCCCTTTGTCTTCAGAATGCTTTTTGAGTCATTTCATCACAGAATAAGAAGCCTGTCCAGATCTGTCAAGAAGAACGCTTTCATGTACCAGTCAGTGTGTTGACTCTGTCTAATCTACTGTTCTTCCAGACATTTTCCTCAAAAGTTTTCCAGTGCAGCCGGGAGAGCTGAAGGACAAACTGTTTGTGGTTAATGAGGAAGACGGAGGACTGTCTGATGAGCACATCACCTCTCTCAGGAGGTATGACTTTGAGCCAAAAAAACGCTGATTTGTATTCAGTCCTTATTGTGTCACAACTGAAGCTGAGAGGTGAATGACTTTTTGTGCCCATGTCCGTGGGCGGTGTGTTTTCATCAGTGAAGGTAGAATCTTTGAAAACTTGCAGCTTTGCAAATCATTAACAAAGAGATGTGAGCGCGTGGAAACCTCTGTCAGTTCATGTGAGGAAGACAAACACTTTGCGCAGCAGTATTCAGTGTGTTCCGATGCTAAAGAGCAGATGCCAAAACCTTTTACCAGAGCAGCTTACTAATAAAAGTTTTATTGCTGGTTATTTGCGGAGATGGAAACTATTGACATGCCCTCGGGAATATAACTATGAAAGTGGGTAAAATGCTTCCTTCTCCTTACCTGCAGTTTTCTCAGAGTCCCTGGATGTTGACCTGGGAGGCAAGAGTGAGCTAATGCACTTTATAGAGGATTTTATTTATTCTATGAAAATGTAATATATATTTTAATGTGGCCTGAGGAATACAATCTTGAAAAAAAAAAAAACACTCCCAACAGGTTCTGCAATATTAATGACCGGTGCTACCCCAGTGGCACATCGCCTGACTCGTGAAAAAGTGAATGCCTTTGAATTTGGGGTCAGAACGCACCGAAAAGTCAGGAGAAGGAAATCCAATTTAAGATGAGCCGGGATCAAATTCAGTGCCAGCGAGTAAATGGCCAGTCCCATCAGTATCTGACTGCTTTATAGAAGCTGACAAGGACCATCAGCGCTACAGGGCTTTTAATTTAGTGCCTTTATCCATGCAACTGGAAACCAACCGGATGGCGTTAGTCCAAAAGAGTGTCTGAGGTAACATGTTATGTGGCAAAGGTCAAAATGGGAAAGTCTATATGACAGAAAAAATCATCCCCAACTGGGACAGTGTCATGAATAAGTAAGGATGTTTAGGACAGTTGCATGTGGTGTGTTTTCTACTTGGGCTTCAACATGATGTTACATGCAAATAATGCTCAAATAAAAGCAAAGGAGGTGCTAAAATCAGTGTATTCAGCCAGTAGGACTCTGAAGCATGTAGCTCCACATACTGTGGACTGTGGGAGGATAAAATATCCATTCACTTACAGCTTTTTTTTTGCTAGACCCAAGTGCAAAAAAAATCTGTTATTGGAGTTTTCAATTGGTAGTTTTTAGCCAAATAGCACGTGTAGTCACTGGGCACCTATATTACAAGACACAAACTCAAAATATAGACAAAATAACATCAAATCATGGAGAAGAAGAGAAGAATTAACGCTACGAAGAGCAAAACTGTAGCCATTAAAGCCCATGCAAATTTTAAATATTCCCGACTGAATGATCATCATCTAATTTTCAAAGTATCTTTCGGTGCCATTCATTTCAAATGTAACCCTCAAACTGGCTCTGCTAATCTGCTGTATCAGCGCTGTTTGAGTGTGATTTGATCAGAGATGACTTCTTGCAATTGAGCCACAAACCTCAGAGAGGAAACAGGAGTCTCTCATGTGGAATAATTGAAAGTCTTCCACCCTTGGCAGCAATAAACTCTGACAATAGTGTGTTTATTTTGAACCCCGTTAGCAAGACGCTGATTCAGCAAATATATTTCCCTGCATTTTATAACATCTGCCAGGTCAACAGAAGTGAAATTGTGTGTTTTTACGTCCAAGGTACGTCCCCACCATGGATGATGTGGAAATGTACAAATCCCACAAGGGACCCGTGGCTGAGCTGCATATTGTGGACCAGTACATGTTAGAGGTACAGTTTTCATCTCCCTGTATTAACCATACAAATTGTACTGTTATTAGAACTTCATTCACCTGCATCTGCGTTCACAAGTCATGGGCGTAATGACGAACTTCATCACCTTCCAGCGAGCCTGGGAATCATTGGGCCAGCATGCGGATGTCTCAGGGTTGCTGGAAGATCAGACCCCAATGCTAAGCAGGAATATTTGACACCTGGCATGAGAAATTTCAAGGCTTCAAGACAAGGCGTCAGTGCCTACAGAAGCCTTATGTGCTTCTGGAGACACAGACTACAGTCAGTCTGCATTTTACTAAACATAAAATGTAACATAATCCATATAAATCAGGTTTTCAGATGTCACACTTGATAGAAACTGAAATGTGGTAAAATGAAACTCTGGAGAGTGAAGGTGACAGCTTTCTCTTTTGAGGGATTTTTTTTGTCAAATGCAGTCGTTCCACACATTCTCCCCTTAAAACTGGTGAAATTATTAATGAAAAAAAATGGGCTGATGAATTCTGTATGAAATTATAATTTCGCACTCTTTCATTATCACATTCTTCCTTATCACTTGGAGTCCCACACAGGATATTCACTTTCCACTATGCACCGACACTACTGATGCTCTGTTATACTTAAGTGAATATTACATTACAACTACAAGATACTGTGTAATGATTTAGTGTTATTGAAACATTTTTTTTTTTTTTTTTGGTATGACTAAAATATTAGTTTCATTTGGACATGGATTAAAAACATTGTGAAGTGTTTTTAATTTCAGTGTATTCACATCCAAATATAAAATTACAACAGTTTTTATACACATACTGTATTTTCAAGGGACTTACAATCAACTGTCCAATTATATCCAGCATCAGCATTGTTACTTTTTATTTTATTCAACCTTTATTTACCCAGGCAAACAATTAAGAACAGTTTTTTATTTAAAGTTAGTACTTTGTGAAGTATTTACATTTGTCCCTCGACATCATACGTGTGACACTTTTTCAAGTGAACAAAACACAAACCTTTTAGCAAGAATTAATTTAATTAATAAAAAATGAATTATCTTTGTTTATCAATGGACCTTTTATGTATAAAGCCTAATAATGAAGTTTATATTGCCAAACGCAAAGGTTTGAAACCATAAGTCTGTACGTTCAACCAGTCCATACGTTCAACCGTAGTTCAGTCTTTATAATACTGATTAAGGAATTTTCACTTACAAATATGTAATGATATTTAAATTAGGACTGTGTAGTCAAATTCATACATTTCAGCTCTTATTTTTTGAACATATAAACAGTCGGACACTCTTGTATCTGTCTGTCCATATGAGAAGCTTAACAGGAACCCCAGATTCTCGGATTAAAAGTCTGATTCTCTGGAGCAACATGACCATGACACCTGGGTCGTCTGATCCACCCAGGCCCTATGTGTCATAGTCGTGTTGCTCCAGTTTCCTGACATGCAATTCATTTTTGGCTCTATCCATGCGATTTTATCTGTGCTGCCACACACAACCAGAGCAGACTATGTCCCTCCCCCTAGTTTAACTGCGTTTCATCAGGTACAGCTACCCGGCTCAACTTTAATAATAAGAATAATGATGCATTGGTTTTATACAACACTTTTCCATTTTAGATGCTCAAAGGGCTTACAATTAAATGCATTATTCTTCCAATCAAACAGTCACATACTGGTGGTGGTAATCTACCTCAGCTGTCACCGCTGCCCTGGGGCAGACTAAAACGTGGCTGCCTACGGCCTCTCTGAACACCACCAAACATCACTCACTCACAATCATACACTAGCGGAGTTCACACTTGCCCAAGGACAGATTAGGAGTAGGGCGGAGCTGAACTGCCAATCTTTCGGTTACTGGACGGCCGCTCTACCTCCTGGGCTGCTGCCGCCCCAAACTTTGGTGACTGTGGACAAAGAACTCAGCTTAAACTTTACCTGCTTCAGGCATGGTCCTTTGTGAGGAGGGAACAGGTTATGGGTTCTTTCTGATGACCTGGTTCGTTCATCGCTGCTGCACAGCGACAAAGTGCATCATCCTTCACGTGTCAACTCAACTTTCAGCTGGAACTTCTTAGCAGTCAATGGAAGCGTTTGCTTTTCCTTTCTGTCCACCAGGTGGACAGAGAGTTCTGTGAATGTTGCGACTGGAATCACTTGGATGGCTTTTGACAGTTTTCTAAGTGTCGTCTAGTCATCAGTTAGCTTCATTGTCAGATGCTCAATCTGCCATTTGCTATGTGATAGCACTCAATTACTTTCAGTGTAATTGTGAAACAATATATTTTTGCAGGAATACAGTCTCATAGAGCAGCTAGCGTAGCTGCAGTCTTATGTTAGATTTATTCTTCGGAGTTGCATCTAAGCCGCAGGATATCACGCACCTCACCAGAAGTGTAACTACATGTTCAGTTCCTTTTCCCACAGTTTGAAGTACACAAAGACACTGCATAGAAATGAAACAGCCGACTGTAGTTTTATTGGTGTAACTACAGAACCAGATTCTGTCTTGTTTTCTCTGCAGAGTAACCTAACAGTTCTGAATAATCCCACCTGTGGAGACAACAGCGGCATCCACAAAAAGTGTTCTGTTATGAAAATATGTGCACATTAGGGTTGGAAAGCTGACATTTTTCTCCTAAATAAATCAAATCCTTCTCATGTTCTTTTTTTTCATTAAATATATTTTTTAAATTTTTTTTCTATATACAGTCCAGCAACACAAAACAATGCATACAAAAACAAAATACATTGTGCATACTATACTTACCTATCCACTCATACCATACACACACATACCCACACATGGACACACACAGACACATGGTGTGGCCTAGAGAACTTTGAAGAAACTGTACAAAAACTGTACAACCGAGCATCAGCAGTTCAGGGGCATAGGTTGTCGTGCTCTGATGTGTCACTGCTGTCTGTTCTGTGTCTGTAACAGAGGTTTCTCTCGCACTATGCTGCTTTTGAGGAGCAGTTTGTATGGAAGCATGTCATACTTTCACTGTGCTGTACTGCAGAGTTCTCCTGTTACTGTCTCAAATTTGAGAACTTCTGGTTAAGGAATGGCTGAAAATTAGACAAAATCTACAAAATATCTGAGAATGTTATCGCCCCGAACTGAGAAAAATAACATATTTTTAGCCCAGCAGGGTTCAGTTCTAACGGTTTCACTTTAGTCTGGAATCAGCCTGATTGTGAACCACCTCTTCGAAATGTAAAATGCGTCAGAAAATGTCACAGTGTGTGTTGGAGTATTGCACTTTTGTGGATATAAAAGAAAAAATCCACATTGTCACAGGGCGTAGAGTTCATACACTAATCCTAATAGATATCCCTAACCATCCATCAGATTAAGTTCACCTTGGCTTTTGGGAGACGGTGCCTGAGCATGAGGGAGGCGTTCTGACAATGTGGAGTGATTTATAAGAGGTTAGCGCAGACACAAAGGTCGACTAGGCAGCTCAGCCAATTGTTTCAAAGTGTCAAGTCTTCAGTTTCTCTGTTAAATCAGCCTGTCGACAGGATAGCAGTGCTCCACTTTCAGTTGTCATAATCTTCCCAGAGGTTAGAGGCTGAGAATAAGAACCGGTGGTTGTACCTCCCTGTAGCAAGGCTTTTCAGGGTTGCTGGCTCTTGTATACGCCAATCAGGCAACGTTATGACCACTTTCTTAATGCCGTGTAGGTCTCCATTGTGTCTCCAAAACAGTTGTGACTCATCAGAGAGTGGACATGGGTCTTCTGAGGGTGTCCTGTGGCGTCTGGAAACAGGATGTTGTTAGTGGGGGGATCAGATACTTGATCAGTTTGGGATCTAGTGAATCTGTTTTTGTTTTTGTGTGTGTGTCTGTGTCAGGCTGCATCCTGCTGGGTGCTACACATCTTAGTAACATCAACATCAATGCCAGGTCTAAAAAAGATCCCAGCAGAACACTGTAAGACGGTCAATGCTATTTACTTCTCCTGTGTTGTGGCTGACCGCTCTACATACACACGACTAATAAGCCTGATGTATTTCCTCTGCTGCAGATGTGTAACATCCCCTACCTGAGCACACAACTGGACCTGCTGTTGACTCTGAGAGAGCTTCCGATCAGCATGAACGACCTGCAGCCTGTGAGTTTACTCGAGCACCCACTGAGTCACCAACATGTCTAACCCAAGGTCAGAACTGTTTCAACATCTGACCCATTCGAGCTGAAAAGCTTCACTGAAGCCTCCACAGCACACAGAAAAAGGCACATTTATTCTGTAATGCAAACATTACAGTTCAGTTCCTTTAGACAAATGAAAAGAACATCTGCGGGCATTAATACATGAAAGCCTTTCCCTCCACAGTTTGACTTTCATGACTGAAGTGGTGGGTGACGTAGTTGCTATTCTATGCTCTTAAAGAGTCAGGAAAAAAAGAAAGACAGAAGAGGCACTTAAAATCAATTTCCTCTTTTCAGTAAGGAATAGATGGATATTTAATCAGGTTAAAGGTTTCTGTAGGTTGTATAAAGCATAGTAGGCTTTTTATATTTATCAAAAACCCACTAAAAAATCCACTTTCACGAATGAAGCGAAAAGTCATGACTTCATTCTGTAAACATCTGGGTTCTCTTCAAAGAGAAGCACTCTTAAATTAATATTAATATATGTTTAATTGAAATATATTAAATTAAATATATGCTATTTTTAGCATCTTCCTATCACGAACATGTGAATGTATCAGGCGTGGATCTGCCAGATTCATCATTAGCCAGACTGATTGTTAACACTTTTATAGAGGGTTTACTGTTTATTAGCATTGATGACTGCAGGGCGTGAAGATATTGCAGTGAGACAAGAATAAATCCCAGTTCCTCTCCTCTATTTTTAAAAATGTGATTCTCTCAAGCTTCTGTTTCTTTCAGCACCACTGGTTCGGTCCTGGTCTCTCATTTGCCGACTGTCTGAGAGCGAAAAGAAACACTAGATAAGAATGATGGCAATGAAATCCATCGACTGGGACAGTAATTTTTCTTTGTCTAACACAAAGAGACAAACATACTGTGTGCTGGCAAGATGACTCGACGAGAAAGTTTAGCAGTTTCATTAGGTTTCAATTTACTCTAGGCTTTTGGCTTCTGATGTTATTTTCTGTCTACTGACTTAGATTTATTTAAGAAAAGGTCACTTAATCAAAACTTTTGTATGTGCGCGCAGGTGCTCTGTGCATCCTGACTTCAAAAGAAAAATAATAACAGTAGTTGTTTGTTTCAGCCAAAACATATGATATTTATGAAGGCGCCCCCCGACATGGCCGTACATGACTCCACCTGACTTATTCAAAATTGGTCACAGAGGTCGAGCGTGAGTGGAGTGGGAAATGCTTAGAAAGACAGATGGCAACCTGTGATCCTACCTACTCATCACTTGAACCAGCCACACACTTAACCCCCTCAGGAAACACAGTTCTGTACAGTTGTGGTGAATGGAGAATTTAACTGTAGAGGCCGAGGCTGTAAACATGTTTATATCTGCTGTAAAGTTGGACATTTCACCACAGTGCTCTATGGGGACTGACCACAGACCGTAGGATTGACTCAGTTGGTCATTTGTGGAACTGCAGATTTTCACATCTGCCTTGTTAGGGGTAAGTTTCTGATTTGATTAGAGTACATAAAGGTGGACATGGATGCGAACACAAAGAAATGGGGAGGAACGTTCGCCGAGCTGTAAATGTTGGCCACAGCCACCGGCCTCATTTGAGACTGTCATCCACTGCATGGGAGATGGATGGTTCCCATGAAGGGCTCAGGAAAGCAGCTGCATGCAGCTCTTTATTGCTGGTGAGGAGGGTGACAGATGTTTCTATGCCAAAATAATTACTTTGTCTTCATCCACGGTGTGTTGTATTGTGTGGAAACACTTGATACACTTGGATAAAGCATAAATCTAAGCCTTGTGTGGTTTGGCTCGGTTCCTTCGTGTGTGCATGTGAAATGGGCTTTTGACCGAGAGTTGTGTGCTTTATCAGAAGTGTTTCGAGCTGTATTTCTTTTTTTTTAGGGTTTCAAAAGAGAAATTGTTACTAGGATATCGATCTTTTCTACTGTTAACTGAGCTGGCCAGGTGCTTTCTAAGAGTTGAGAAGACGTTCTGAAGGTGACTACCCACTGGTATAATAACGCTACGCATGACAATGTTCTGAATAACCTACAACTCAATAGCGCTTGGACTTCCTTATCCCTTTCTCCTCCTTCTTCCTTTTTCCAACAGCCGTAGCAACTATGAAGAAGGTCTGAAAGCGTCTATTGTGAAGCATCCACCTCCCGCAGTGCTGAACACAGCCACGCACACCACTCTCTTCTACATTGTGCAGAGCAGAGGGTGAAAGATGAAGGAGTAATTAATAAATTAGAGAACAACTATGATCGTTCAGGGATGTAAACAAAACTTCTGCCAACTCAAACCATGTCCAATGATGCAGGTTCGTTAGCTAGGAACAGGCACAGCTATGATACTAGAGTTTCAGGGCTGTGTCACACCAAGCTGGCAGCTTTCTAAGGGAGATTTCAGATTTCAAATTAAATGTGAGATGGCTGTTTGCAACACATAAAAAGGCCCTTTATACTATAATAATAATTATCATTCCAAACAACAACCTATCCTTTAGGGGGGAGGTATATATTAATAAAGTGAAAAAAGCCTGGAGTGGTATTTGTCACATCTTTGTCAGAAAACAAGCCTCTGCCTTATTTTGCTTAATCTTCATAAAGTTACTGTGAGAAATGAATGCGAGAACCTCTGGGTTGGATTACAGAAGAAAATTACTTCGCTTTGTGTCCCTGTGTTTGTATTCCAGCCAGCAGCTCTGTCTGACACATTTTAGCTTTTTCCATCTTCCCAGCTCGTCCTAGCTCCTCTGGATTCCCTTTTAAATGATAAATACAGACTACTTCCCCCTGTTTCGAAAGAAGACTTAGTTCCTCTCACGCAGTCACAGAATGTATGTGCTACCTGGCCTTTGGCTGTGGTCTCCGCGGTGTGTTCAATTGCCCAATATGCTTTTGGTTCAGACACAGGTGACTTGAGGCGACGTCATCCTGACTTAGTGCTGGCAGTTCTCTAATCCTAGTTCGGTGAGCTGGACTTCACATGATGACAGACATAGTTATTTAACAAAATCACATTTGCTTGGATACATGTAAATACTCAAACACAATTTTAGTAAAATGGGTCGTTCTAAAAGACGATTTGGAAGACAGACACATTGATGTAAACCACGTTTATGGACATGCAGTATATTTATATGTATTTTGTCATATACTAGAAAATGTGTTTTTTATTTTCCTTCTTCTCTAAAGTAAGGAAGAGTTCACAATTAATTTTATAATATAATAAATTATGTTTGCTTTTAATGTATTCTCTTTTCAAACATTGCTTTTTCATACCTGCATGAAATGGTGTTAATGAAGTGTTATAAAAGCAGGCAGAGGGTATACATGTGACGTCACGACAAGTGGACATCTCCACGGTTACGGTCACTGAGTGGCAAAAAGTGACAGTTGAACATGGAGATTAGCAGCACTGGTTTGAATCATAGGCTTTAATAGTGTATGTGTGAAAATACTTAGCATCTTTTATTTAGCTACATTTATCATAACTGAAATGACTAAAACTGATTTAAACTAACTGAAAGTGAGACTGAACTACTTAATTGTCCTTCATTTCATCTGATAATCTGCATCTTTCTCGGTCTTGCTGTATCTATTGCTACATTTCACCATGTTTTTGCCACTCCAGGGGGGCGTGGCCTCAGGCAGCAGTGACGTTGATGCATACCCTCTACTGCACTATTCTTTACAATGTTACAGATGGTCTTGAAGAAAAGCAGTTCATATAATGTAGCTGAATATCTGCTGCTTTGTCCACTGTTTGATTGTTTTTTTGTTTGTTTTTTTCCGTAACATCAACTACTTTTTCCTCTAATGCTTTTCCAGTATGATTTCTATCCATATTCAACAGGACTGGTTCAGACATGGTTAATCAGAGAGACTGTGTGATGGTCTCTTTGGATATTTATATTTGACACAACTGCATACTAAATAGCAATTATCATGCCAAACATCAACCATTTTTTTTTTATTTTAGGAGGTCAAATGAGATGTGAGATATTGGTTTAATGTGGGTTATTTTTGCTCCCGAAACAAGCCTCAGCCTTATTCCACTTAATTTTCACGAAGTTGCTGTGAACCCGAGAGCCTGTATGCGGCAGGATCACTGAACTAAATGACTTTGCTCTGTGCCCCTGTGTTTGTCTTCCAGCTGATTAACCAGAAGATCAGAATGTGCACGCAGTTGTACAACTGCAGGTCATTTGTTTCCGTGCTGGAGTACATCCTCGCCATCGGCAATTACCTCAACGAGAACGCCGGAAAGGGAAAGGCCAAGGGATTCCGCCTGTCCTCCTTAACTAAAGTACGAGACCACCACTGTTTCCTGACCTTTGATTGAGTTGTGGCGCCAGGTTAATGACACCACTCATTGACATACACAGCAGGGCTGCTGTGCGTCTTTAAGTTTTCTCTGGGTTGCTCAGGTTCATTCAGGTCTTTGACACAGTGTGACTGAGCCTGGCTTCGGTGGGAGAAATTCAGCTTTGCACAAAATGTGGCCACAAGTGGCTCAATATCTTGGGAGAGGACCATCATTAAGAGCAGTCAGTATGTGAAGCTTTTCATTAGCAACAGCATCAGAGCCTTCTCTGGAGTGGTGGCGAAATATACCGTCTTGGCAAGAGTTAGATGAAGAAGATTAATGCAATCACCACACGTAGATAAGAAACGATAATGCACTGGAGATACATTTAAGTGTAGTCTTCATCAACAATCACAATCAAGAGGCTTTTATTAGAACAGTTGCTATGTTTACCTGGACAGCATTTCTTCAGTCTGCTTGACACTGAATCGAAATCGTTCTCGTCAGAGTTTCCATCTTAACTGTTCACATTGATGCGAAGTGATCTTGAGATGTTCACATGCCCCAAAACGTTACTCACAACAGAACTTTTTTATAACAGAACTCATTCATCAGAAGAAGACCAAGCACTTAAAAAGCATGAACAAAGCCAGGTTGTGTTGGTCATCTGTTGAATGAATTGGGTGGAAAAAAATACTTTTGGATCAAGTGATTACATGATTTTCCTACTGAACAGATTGTCATGTTGTTTACACCGCCCCTCTCAATCTCTTTGAAAATTTAGCTCAAGTCAATCTGTTTGGACTGAGGCGACTACATGAGACATTTAATTGTGATTGGGCTGTTGCTCTGATTATAAGTGGAATACCAGTGCCCAGGTGAATGCATCAACTAACAGGAGCCGCAGCCAATGCAGCGACTTTATACCGAGAGGCATCCTGTCTTATGCCAAAACACAAACCTTTACATCTTTACGTAGTGTGGCTAAGTATCCATCCTAAAGTTAGGTTAAACTCATTTCTAACACATTCACAGAAGATATAATTCAGCTCTGAATAAACCATTCTGCAGTAAACAGAAGCAGTTTGTGTCAAAATCTAAATTCATGCTAGAACAGAGAATGTTCCCTCCTGAAAAATAAAACCTCTAACTTCTCGTCTCCAGTATATCTCAAAGAAATATGATGACTAGATTTAACAAAATGTGCCGCTACTGGGTAATTCGTGCTCCTTTATCTAATTCTTCTTCTTCCATTGACTCATATCTCTGCCCATATTACACACTCATGACTTACCACAAGGCCACAAGACATAAACGGTTCCTTTTATAGGGATCTGTGAGGATGTTGGAAACAGTTTAAATGATGAGTATAAATTGGCCGACTACTGCTGTGTTGAAGATACGGATAGATATGAATCAGAATGTCCTCTCAGGTTTTTACCCTCCTTATTTTTAAATACGTTGTTGAAGGGTTTATCAGATTTGGCTATGTATCAGTATTTTGCATGTATGTGTGACTGGTGTCAATCTTCTTGTAGAAATCTGGACAAGAAAGCAAATAAGTATGTTTCCCCAAAATGATTCCTTCAAGGCTGATGGGTTTGATAGATAGTTTAGTTTTTACTGCCATCTGGGATTTGTCACAGCGTCTTCTGTCTTCCCCCGAATCTAGTATGAACCACTGTTTTATGTGTAAGTCTCTCTGCAGGGAAAGTTTGGGGGGAAAGTGCTCCAGGCACAGATGTAAAATGTCCCCATCTTCTATTTAATGAAGTCGAGGACTCGTGTTGCCTCCGAGGTGTTTTCAGGTTTAAATGCTGCTTGAGACGCACTGTCATCAAATTAATGGCTGAATTCATCTCTTTTTTGGGAGTCTTGTTTTTTCTTACGAACATTACACAATCAGAGGGTCCTTGCACTAATTACGTAGAGTTATCATTACCATTTCATATAAATAAGACATGAACCACAGTTACTTTACTTTTTTTTTTTGCTGGCATTTCAAATAGAAACCTTAGTAAACCTTCACTGACGATATATTTTCTTGTTAAAATTAAAGTTGAAACAGTGCTGACAGATAAAGATGACCTATTCAACATATTACATATGAAATATATGAAATAAGTTATCATTTCCATGACTCAAATAAACAAGTCCACTCATAAGTTACATGAAAACAAGTAATTAGCTTCAGGGGTTAGGTTTCAGTGTTTATACCCTCCTTAGAGGGTGACAGGGGGAACTGATCTTATTTAAAACTCCGACTTCTAAGGCTGCTGTCATTATTACAAGATTTAAATCATTCTCTAAGGGCTTTAGAGATAAAAAAAACAAAAAAAAACAAGCAAGCCTGGCGAGACATTTAGATTTCAAGATTAGTGTAGACTAGTGTAGATTTTAAAAAAACTGACGAGTTTATGAGGACTGACAATCAAAAGAAAAGTTGAACACATTCGCCCTGGTTTTTGTTTTGTTTGTTTGTTTTGAGGTGGGCCATGAAAAAGCCTGCGCAGCCAACTAAGCACAGAAACAGTGAACCTACAGGCCAGGCCTGAGCCTCCTGGGACAATGAGCTCTGGGCAGACGAATCTGTACAGGACTTGTGTGGCCACAGTGTCAGCGGACATGTTTGTTTCAGGTGGTGAAATTGCTATGGTTTGAAGCGGCTTCTCTGCCTCAGGGACTGGACAGCTTGCAGTCATTGACTCAGCAATAAATTCTGCATTATATCAAAGCGCGCTTGAAGATAATGCGAGGCCATCTGTCTAAGAGTAGAATGGGACTTTTCAACGGGATCCTTTTTTTGTTTCTCTCTACCCATCTGGCTTTAAGCAGATGTGTCCCTTGGTGTAAGTTGTCCAAGGTTCCCTCCTTTCAAAAGGGGTATTTTCTTTCCATTAGTAGTGCTTGCTCTGAGGGTTTGGGGCTCTGGGTCCCGTAAAGACAATGACTGATAATGATCCAAAGCAACTTCAGCACTTAAAAAGGCCCACAAGTTATTTCTGTGAACGGGGACAATACTAGCTCCTGTGTTTCCACGCTTATCTGAGGCACTGATTCATGTTTTGTCCTTCCACAGCTGTCCCAGCTCCGTGGGAGGGACCGGAAGTTCACCTTGCTCCATGCCCTCGTGGAGCAGATCATGCTGCATGAACCACGCTTGGTGGCTGTTACCCAGGAGTTGGCAGAATTTGAAACTGTCCCTGGAGGTATTTGCTAGCGAAGATTTAATCAAAACTGTAAGAATTCTAAATGGTCATTTTCAGTTGGAGTGAAAAGTGTTTTCAGCGTGTTCTCTTTTGTATAGCTTCCATCAAAGGCCTGACCGCAGAAGTCGACGGTGAGTACATCATGTTTTACTACCGTGCTTGAAGACTGCTGAGAGAGATGTAATATTGACGCTCATTTCTTTTTTGTGCCAGCAAAGTTATTTGCGAAAAGGTGTGATAGCAGTGTTTACTGCATCTATCTATAATTGTACATTGAAACATCCTGAATCTCAGGGGAGTTCAGGGTCTTTGTCCGGTATGCTGTCTGTATGATGACTTGTGCGACCAACACAAATACAGCACTCAACACAATCGCACAGTGTTGGGCTTCGGCGCTCAAATATTTAAGATGCTAACCAAAACGTGTGCATGTTTCCTCAGTCCTGAAGAACGAGCTGCAGAAAGTCATTCAGTACAGAAAAACGTATAAGAAGAAGAATGTCGGCACTCATCATCCAAACTTCTTCAAAGACCTGAAGGTGAACTGGCAAAGCCTTTTCTTTATTATTTATTTATGTAGTCATTTAAAGGGACATTGTGGAGTCTTCTTGTTAGCAAATGAGGTATTGATTCCGTTCAGTGGTTCTCGCCACATTGTTTACCTCAGCCGCCGACCTTCATGTTTCATTTGCACATTGTTACAAGTTCACATGGGCACAAGTTGTTCAAACAAGATTCGATGTGGGTCCACGCTGGTCATCCTGCACTACCGGATAAATTCAACAGTTAGAACAAAAACATCTTCTGTTTCTTCTTTACATAACAAACCAGATACCTTTATTTGTGTCCATGTAAAGTTGTAAACATGTACAAGTCCATGTCCAGTTATGATCAGAAGGACTGACCAGGCTGAAGAGCTACCATCCATGTAACTGTAGCCACTGAATTAATCACAATTAATCAACTGCTGCAAATTATTGTCAGGGACACAAAAGCTTACAGCACCACATCTTTTTTCAATGTAACTGGTTATTTTGCCAAAGCTAAATATTTAAAAAAGAAAACCCAATGAGGATTTGCATTTCAAGCAATGTAGCACAGAAGAAGGTGTTACCTGATGCTGATGTTGGAGTATTGGTCGAAGTGAAGCCATCTTCACAACTGTTAGTGCGTATTGATCCTGAAAGAGTCAGAATTCTTGTGAGGGAATAATACATTTGCATAATGGCATCATCAATGCTTGTGATTAAATAGGTATAAGATATTTGATACCACTGTGCTGGTAACACTCTAAGATAGAAACAAAAGGGAAACAAAATAATGAAACTGGACAACAGCATTTTTTATATATGTGTTTTTTATTTTGAAAGGTAAATGTACATCACACACATTAATTAAAGCCTTGGTCATTCCACAACATAAAAAAGGATGGATGCAGAAAGTTTCAGTGATTTCGTCCATACTGTCCCTCCAAGATTACGGACCACTAATTATTCCCGCAGCAGTTTGTTTTATCCCCGCTCTTTAGTTTCGTGTACTGGTTCTGAGCCGACAGCTCTAGTAGAGCGACATTGTAGTGAATCGTTTAATTTGCATCCTTGTCACACACTGTCTGAGGCCTCTAATCTCTCCCTCCGAACACCGCTACAGACTTCACTCACGCTTTTCTCACGGGTTAAATTAAATCAGGTGCAGTGGCTGTTTGTATGGATTTTTTTTATTCTTTCCTTTGTATCCTCTGTAATTTCCGTTTCTGAGCAGGAATTGCCTTAGGATGAATATTGCATGAGACGCAACATATCAGTGGTGCTGCTTTGCTTCTATTTTACCGAAGAACAAACACCCGGCTAAATAAGGGACTGGAACCATTGAGCGTGTTCTGCTATGTGCTAGAAATATCCAAATCAAAGCCAGTAACTGTGACCGCTGGTCATTTAATTAACATCATCATCACCTTAAAAAACATGTACGATTTCCATACAACAGATGTTTCTCTTTTAAATCGTGTGCTTTGTTGTTAAAATGTGTTTAAATGTGATAAGCGGTTTGAGTGAACGCTGATCAAACTCACTGGAGATCCTCGTGCTTTCCTCTTTACTCAGCTGGCAATAGAGAAATACAACGCGGAACTCACAGCGCTGACGAAGACGTGTGAGGAGATGAAGAAACTCTACTCTGTCATACTGGTAATCCTTGAGTTATTATTTCAATATCTCTTTCTGTACATTTCAAAGATGGATGACCCCTTGTCTTGGAGGTGTCTTAGATAGTCCTTTCACTTATTTGTCATCTTATCTCCCCCCTCTACACGGGCAGAGTACTTATATTTCAAAGGAAGTAGTTGACAAGGTTACTGCTTTTACACCAGGCGTCCTTGAGGGCCTACACAAGAATATAATGCATCTCAGCTGCAGTTTATAGCCGTGGCCTTGTTTTTAAACCACGGTTGATTTCCAGCTTTGACATATGTTAAAATCATTACTATGGCTTGACAAAAAAAAAAGGATCCTCTGTTGCCAGAGAGTGTGAGAGACATATCCATCCAGACCCTTAATGTACAGTATTGATGAACGCTCTACAAGAAGCTGTTAGAGCACCTTGGTGGGCTGTAGGTGTCGTTTAAAAAAGAAAAGCAACGAGGAAACGCACAGCAAAGAGTTTCTGTTTATAGCTCTTGGTGATGGTTCATGCTGTATTTGTTTGAATTGTCGCGTAAGAAGTTCAGTCTCAGCCACTTTTAGCTCTCCACAACCTGGACCCTAGAAATGTTCTTCATTGAGTTTATCTGAGAACTGCGCTCCCCTCTAAGGCCTCGACATGAGATCTCTCATGAAGGAAGCTACTCCTCAGATTTAGTGTCTGTGAAGGAGAACATTTTCTTGGCTTGCTAACGGGGTTCGATCAGAATTATAGAGCCCAAGTCCACTTTTGACATTTTAACAGGTGCTATGTATTTTTTTTATAGAGCCCACCCACCACCACCACCCCCATTACCAAAAACAATCAGTACAAAGTAGTGCCCATTTTCTCACCTTTCTCATAGCTCTATGGACAGTTAATCTTCATAGAGTCCACTTAGACGCCCTGCTGTGTTTGAGTGCTGCGATATGATAACGTGAACTGTGAGCTGGTAGAAAACAGTTTTATACTACTAGTTTCATATTGCACAAAAGTAGCCAAACGGAGACCTTATTTATTTCTTTGTGGCGAGTGTAGACTTAATAAGTGAAACCAACAGTTGTCATTATGTGGCGTTTGCATGTAATATTCAAGCTGTGACAAGTTAAAGGAGATAGTGGAGGAGCTTAATGCTGCTGTCATACTTGACATGATCTGTAGGAACTGACAGGCAATACACACTCACTTGCCACCTTATTAGGTAATAGCTTGTTAACACAAATAGGTAATCAGCCAATCACATGGCTGCAGTTCAATGCATTAAGGCGTGTAGAGGTGATCAAGACAACTTGCTGAAGTTCAAACCGAGCATCAGGATGGGGAAGAAAGGAGATTTAAGTGACTTGGTTGTTGGTGCCAGGCGGGCTGCTCTGAGAGTTCCCGAAACTTTTGACGGCTAATGCACCATGTCACAAAGCTCATATCATCTCAAACTGGTTTCTTGAACATGACAGTGAGTTCACTGTTCTCCAATGGCCTCCACAGTCACCAGATTTCAATCCAGTAGAGCAGCTTTGGGATGTGGTGGAACATCAGAGATGTGTAGCCGACAAATCTGCAGCAACTGTGTGATGCTATCAAGTCAAGGCAAAAGGGGGTAGGACCTTTAGCCAGCAAGGTATACCCAATAAAGTGGCCGATGAGTGTATGTTACAGTTATTGCTGTGTTAAAGGAGATAGCTGAGAAGCTTAATGGTGCTGTCATACTTGGATCATCTATAGGAACTGACAGGCAATAGAGCACAACATGGAAACAAAAGACCACCTTTATAAAACCACAAATTTTGCATAGCATCAGTAGAGCTGACAGTTAATATATAAACCAGGAATAGTTATTTAAAATGCAAATAAAACCTTCTTTGTTTAGAGTGGTCTTAACTAAAATGCTGGGTTTTGACACGATCTCAGCACAAGCTGTGTAAAATGAATGGGAGATGGTGCGACTGGTACATTGGCACATGGACAACTGGCTGCAGGGGCCTGTACTCCTGGTCACCAAAAGTACGGCCATTAGAAGCAAATCAGAGTTCACTAGATTTTTCAATCTAATCTCAGGGTGAAGCTCAGAAGCCGGCGAGCTGGTTTTCCTGCAGATTTCCCCTTTTCATTGAGAAAAACATTGTTTCGAGTCGCTCTCTGTCTAAAAGATTAGCATCTCATTTGGAAGCTGGGTCAGCTGAAGTACTGGCTTTGAAGCAGCCTCCTCACCACGGAGCTGCTTTTAGTTAAGCAGAGATTAGGGCTGCCACAAAAGTGCAATATGTGGGTTGACTTCTGAATCACATAAACAAACTGCTACCTGCTTCTAATTTTAACACTGAAGCAACGGAGAGAAGTGCTCCACACGCAGATGAGAACGGATGCAGATATTAATGATGGATTCTCTCTTCTAAATGTCAGCAAGCAAGCAGACGGCTAGGCACATTTCCTGCGGTACACTTTAACACGCTTTAAAGATGCATTCGAATTTATTCCATTATCATCCTAATCCTCACGTATTTCAATAACATGCTTTATTCTCAACATAAATCTCTCCTCCAGGTTTTATTAAAAATGCACTGGCTGTGGCCTTTCGAAATTTAACAAGTTGACCTTTAACTGTAGTGTCCCCTTCAGGTCTGGAGTTATAATTTAATCACCAGACTAAAACATAGCATCAGCCCTGCATGTGTTATCGAACCCGGAAAACGAAATCATGAGATTTTTGACTAATTATATTTAATATTTCATAGTTTGTTAGTCCTTCTCTGTAGCCTAACTCTCAGGCTACTATCTGTCATCTTTAAATACCAGAACACAGGCCCATCAAGCATCCTTCCTCCCAAGTTTTGTTTTGTCCAGCTCATATCTCTTTGGCCCACCTGCGACCCCGCAACATGTCAGCTAATATTGTTCCCGTGAAATCTCCTGAAAATACAATAAACCCATTGTAGGAGCACTGGAGAAAATGATTAAGGCCGACTGGGCTGTGGCGTAACGCAAGCGAGCAGCAGGTTGGGGAGAGGGCGTCATATTTAGTCACATCTTGTCGCGGGGGAGGAAGGTAGGAAGAATTCATAATGACATCCTTGAATAGACAACATGCAAATTTATCAAACGCGGAAGAAGCTCATGCATTTTTGGGGGGTGATTTTGCAGGTGCCTTGTTTTCTTTTTTACTCTGAAGGCACCATTTAAAAAAACGAAATTAAAAAAAAAAAAGTTTCATGTAACAATTTGGGACACCTGCTCTCTTGCTTCTCTTAATTTGATTTTAATTTACAACATCAACACTAAAACCTGGCAATGATGGAGCACAAACACCTACCTTTAATAAGAAATACAGCACAGCAGAAATTTGAATGTTTACATGACATGTTGAATGTGAAGCACTCGAATTCTCTTTGCTTTTTAAGGAGCTATATAAATGAAATAAACTTAAACTTGACCTAAACATCAGCGTGAAACCTGCAGAGAAAAGGATCCTTCAAATGAACATCTCAAACCTGCCAATTAAAAACTATACAAGATGCTTCTATGGAGTATATTGAACATTTCTGTGTCAGTCTTGTAATTTTATTTGTATTAGCAAAGTTACCAGCAGGTAAGCAATCCCTATATTTGATATAAGAACACTTCACATGTTCCTGTTCACGCCTAATGTTTTCTAACCGTTTATTTAAACGTTTATATAAGAGCGGTTGAAGAGTTAATACTTAATTGATATTTTCTATTTTTAATACACGCCACTTTATACACTGGTGGATTCAGTATTCCAATCATACTTTTCTAATACCAGCTCGGAGAGAAAGGAGCTCGGGATAATCCAGCCTTTTTTTAAAAAAAATTCTATTTAGCATAAAATTTAACAGCACAGTATGATACACATGCAATCTGCAGTTAATCTCATTATCCTTCTTATCCCCACTCCTTAAACATGAAAACATATTGATACAAAGAACAGACGCTTCCTTTATTTCTCCTAAAGCCTTTTTATAGTGTGGTGGTAAATTGGCTTTTTTGAGCAAAAGCACGTGTTTGTTCAAATGCCCAGAAATACTGAGCATGTACAAAAAACAAAAAAACACACAGGGACGGAAATCAGCGGATAGGCTTTGCAAAGGGTTGCGTCATTTGAAACCCTGTAATGTTGAACATTCCTGGCAGACTGTGCAAAATACGGGGAGGGAAGTGTACAAAGCAGCTCATTTGCACATCTGATCCAATTATATTGCACTGAGAATGGGTGTTAATTGTTAATTGTTGTTATAGCTTCCTTTTGATTTCAGAGATGATGGCTGCTTAAACCTGTGTGAACCTTTCACAAATGTCAGGAGAACACTAAGATACTCGTTGTCGCCGCTAAATCACAGGTCACAACCACGTATGGGTTCAATCGACAAAAAGTGAGAATTATTATAATAATAAACATCACACAGTCTTTTACAACTAGAAATGAGGCCAAATATAGTTTGCACCGTCAATGTTCATAGTTTAATAAGTAATCCTTGGGTGCTGTAAGCCTGGAATTATTTTTGAATTCAGCCAAAAAACCAACAACCACTTACAGCAAATAGTTAGATTTGGCAAAAACAAAACAAAAAAAGCAAATTAATTCAGCAGCAAAGAGTTTTTCACTGGGAAAACAAGTTCCTCCACTCAAATAAATCGGCCTCTAACTAAAAAAGTTGTATCATGTACAGGCCAGTTATGTGGGGAAAACACTTTTATTTACTCAAAAAGAATTTATTCTACTCAGAGAGAAATGTCCAGTCAATAGTATTTAGTATTAGAGGAATATTTAGAGTCCGTGTAAATTATTTGTGCCTTTAAAGCAAATGTCTGCAGAAAGTGCTGGTCTGATCAAACCAATCACAAGCAGATGATGTGGCATGAATATTTAATCAGAACTGAATAATTCCTAATTTTGGGAACTTTCCTGCTGAGAGTCAGATGAGAGGATTTCTCTGTTTATTAACACCCATGGTAAATATGAAGCTACAGCCAACAGGCAGTTCGACAGAGGTCAGGGTAAAGACGACAAATGCTCAAATCTATCATTCAAGATCAATTTTGCGCATATAAAACCGACCTGTCACATCCCTTCATGTCAGAGGTTGGTTTGATTTGTGTTTACCGAGACAAATCGGTCACGAAGGTTGTGAGGCACTCAAATAATGAAGTGGGCTGCAAATACCAAGCGTACGGAGTGTACGGGTATACTATATGTGAATAAAAACTGAACTTCCGCCTGCACCATCAACAGCATGCAGGGAGCCAATTAGTGCACTTGGCACACTGGGACCCTTTCTGATAAAGTTTAACTGGTGAATGACTTACACTTTGATGCCAGCGACCCTCAACCACTGGGGTGTAGGTGTTAATTAGCAGCGCACGTCTACCTCTTTGTGTAAGTGTGCGCCTAAGCAACGGACTGAGACCACATGTGAGGTAATTACATGAAAAGACTAGCGGTAAGGGGAAGACGCACGACTCTGGCAGCAGTTCACAGATGAAAGTATGTCTAAATTGTGAAATATTTTCACAAATTTCTAAACTGCTGTCATACTTGACCCTTTGAAGCCTGGACGCTGGCGATCCGTGGTATTTGAATTAGCATGCATGTGTGTAGTATGCTGTGTGTTGGCGTGTGTGTGTTTGAATGAGGGTGTGGGGTATGGGTGGGTTAGGGGAGTTACTTTGTGTTGCATTTTATATGTGTAAAGACTGACTGATTGATGTTCAAGTTTTAAAGGGTTAACTAATCCATTCTGTTTTTCTTTTGTCTAGGTTAAATTTGGGCAACCAGCAGATCAAGACTCCCAGGAGCTGTTTGGGCTGATTTGCCAGTTCGTCCATGACTTTAACAGGGCCCACGCTGAACTTCTATGAGTTATACTACACAGCCAGCATAAAATTCTAAAACTGGTCTGTCACATCCCTTCATGTCAGAGGTTTGGTTTGATTTGTGTTTACTGAGACAAATCAGCCATGAAGGACTTGAAGCGCTCAAATGCTAAAGTGCGCTGCTCATACTCAGCTCTCCGCTAGCAGAGGAACAAAACAGACGGTTGAGAGGACAGCTGAGGAGAGCCCACTTTGGGCTTTCGATTATTTTCAACGTGCAGCTGTTATTTGGTCGGGGACGATTCCTCTCCGGACGCTGATTCAGGACCACATCTGCGCTGTGGCAATGAAATGATCATCAGCACAGAACTCTCTGAATGGTTTGTCTTTGAGCTGGTTAGAAGCGATTTCATGCGCTTTTGTGCGGCTGACATTTTAATCAGAAAAAAAAAATATCACTGTGAACCCACGGTGGTATAATGAAAGAGACCTCTTGCTGAGCAGGAACAGTTGAACGTTGTCCTGCTCAGGCAATTAAAAAACAAATGATTTTTAATTAAAACTTTGTCTATGCCAAAACTGATTCATTCAAAACTACTTTATTAAAGGTCTTTCACAGAACTCATCATTATTTCTGTTTTCCAGTTTTCAAAACTGCAGCTGGATGAACTATCAAGGCTGTTTTTTTTTTTTGTTTTGTTTTTTTTTGTTGTTTTGTTTTTTTAAGTGTCATTAAAAAGAGACCTTACATTGAGAAGGGGCACACACTGACTTCAAATAAGACAGGCTTCCATTTTCTCTCTAAATTTAGAATGAATTTAACTTAAAAGAGACAGGTGTGTATGATAATTGTGTATTTTTTCTACTTGTTATGTTGCAGTCTGTGTTGCTCCAGTTTGCTTTCTATTTTTCCAGGCCCTTTGTCGTTATGTGGGTTAAACCCCAGAGTGGGACAGACTCTACTGTTGTACACTAACTTTCAATTTATGATTCTCCAAGTCATACACTTTTCTGAAATCCCAGTCATCAGGACACTTTTCACTTTGGTGCTCCGGCAGATCAGTGCCAGTGTGAAGGTGTTATTCATTATATTAACCGTGTTTGCATTTTACAGTATATTTTCTATCAGCTGAGCATTTTTAAGAGATCCTGTAGAGGTTCTGGTCACATGATCAAAGTGCCCTTCCTAGTATTTGTGTACTGTACAGTGTGAAGGGTAGTTCTGACTAGTGAGGTTTTCGATCGATACCAGGACTTTATGCTGTAAAATCAATTCTCAAATCAAAATATCGATACTTTTGATACTTCAGTCATTCGAGGTAATGTAGGAACACAGTGGAAAGTAACTAAACTACTGAGTTGTGGCAACACAACAAACCTTGTGAAACACAAAGTTAAACCACAACACAGAATACGAGGCATTTATGATGAGATGGAGACTTTCCATTTTACAGTAGTTCTTAACAGTTAAAGAATAATTTATTTTAATGATCTTATTATTCTACATATTTCTTTTTTTCAGTGTTTGAAAGAGCATTTTCACATATTTTGTATGATTGTTTCCTTTTTCTGTTGTTGTTTTAGCTCAGCTACATAGTAAATGAGGCCACTACCTCAATACACTTCTTAAAATAAATAAATAAATTACTCTGATGTCTTGTGTTCTTTATGAAGCCATGATTGGTAAGGCACTAGTTTCTTTTAGGTTTGCCAGACACATCAGGGTGTATTTACGTAAAGTATCGGTATCGGAACGGTATCGCCGATACCAGCCTGAATTTTACTCAGCATCCGATCAGAAAGGAAATCTGTGGTATCGAACATTACTAGTTCTGACACACACTGAGTGAAGTAGTAAGAGGTGTGATGTTGAGCTGTGTTTCTATTTTGGGCAGGTTTGCTTCGAGTGAACTTTCTGCTTAATTGGCAGCGGAGGGAAGAAAGCCGATTCACATTGGACCAAAATAAACCTGTTCAGGGTCACATTTCTGCAGCTTCTGTGTACCCGCTAAATACTTTAAAGCTACGTTAATCAATATTTTCTACATCAATAATGGATCAAATAACTATATTTAATGTGGCACTAAAGCTTGACCAGGGTATTTAGACTCATGTCTCCAGGAAGAAGCAACCTATCTAAATGTTGCTGTGACAACGTAAGTGCCCTCAACTAGTCTAACTAACTATGCTGACAATTTACTATAAAAATGGACATGATTCATGAAGAGTGTTTTGAAGCTTGTCAATTAAATCCCTTGCTGTTGCCATCTTGGCAGTACTTGACTCTACCTACTGAGACTGAAGGCTAATTCAAAACACGGACAGGAGGCAGAGCGTGAGTCGGGATGAAGCAAGGTGTTGAAAACACCTTCGTAGGTAGTTTGCAATCTGCGAGGGCACTAAATATTTTAATGTTAAATTAAATGGGTAAAATTTAACCCTGTACAGTTGTCATGAATGGAAAAATTAGCTATAGATACCGAAACCTTTCTTTCAACTAGGCTGTTAATAGAATTATTTAATTCGTGAATTAAGCCAGCCTCAAGTGGCCATTTGAGGGACTGCTCATGTTGCCTCTGTTTTCCAGAAACATATTACAGTTGAAATTTGATTGAAAGCACATTTAAAACCAAATCTAAATGGAGTTTGGATCTGGTTTCACATTGTGTTTTCTTGCTGTCCAAAATTTCTAAAACAACCTGGATACGAAAGAACTGATTTAAGTTGGTAGCAGGTAAGGTAAAATCTACCTCCAGCCTGATCTACCTTTTACTAAATGTTTCCCTTTTTGACTTCCTGTTTTAATTGTCAGACCCATAGCTTTAATCTCACTCTTCATATCAACTCAGTTTTAGCTAAAAAAACAACAACAAAAAAAAAAGTTCTGACCAGTAGCTACAAAACCACATACTTTTCAATAAATATATCTAAAACAAGATCTTAGATTGCACAAATCTCTTAAAATGTAACTCCAACTTAATGTTGCTCTGTATAAACATGATTAAAACTTTCTATTTCTGTTTGTGTCTGTTCAGCTCAGTGAATACGTTAGCAGTTCAGGCCAAGGACAAAGCAGGAGGCAGCCACTCACAGTCACATGACCCAAACAAATGGCTGCTAAAGAGCTGAACAAAGCTGTTTGTGTAAGACCTAGACAGGATCTGTGCATTTAATCACATTTTGGTGAAAATATTGCACATATAGACAGAGAGCAGAGAAAGTGATTATGCTGCAGGGGTGTTCTGAAAAATGCTTAAGCTGTAAAAGCTTTTGTTTATACCAAGTTCCTTCAAAATGAGGTTGATCTCAATGAAGGAGAAATCTGCAGTCGTCGTGCTGCTGCCTTTTAGATTCACAGGTGTGAAGACTCAAAAGTAAAGCGAATAGTGAGTCTATGTTGACTGGAATATACAGTTCTGCTCAAAGGTGTGGGCACCCTTCCATTTTTTTTTTTTCATGTGTACAGTTGAAATAAATCTTTCATCTCATTTGTTTCTGTTGACAAGATAAAATAGCTTTTAAATCTCCTTTGTAACAGATTTTCAAGGTGTAGATAGTCTCCACAAAAATAGTTATCTAACTACAGCAAAGGTTTTCTATAACTATTAATTTAACTATTTATTAATTATAGTAAGAACGCATGTTTATAAACAACTTAGTAACAGACTTAATAAATGTAAATGATAGCATTTGCAACCAGATTTATGAAGTAATATCTATTAATGTAGGAGTAATGCTTTATAGGTGATAAATTACGTATTTGATGTAAATATAATATTTACATAATAATATCCAAAATGTATGTTTTGGAATGTCCAAGTCGAAGTTCTGACCTTAACCCAATAGAAATGTTGTGGAAGGACCTGGAGCAAGCAGCTGATGTGAGGAAACCCAGCAACATCTCAGAACTGGAGTGGTTGTGTACTGGGGAATGGGCTACAATCCCTAACAGGCATTCTAGATGACAGATCAGCAAGCACAGACATTTTTAGTTGCGGTTATTGCCGCACGATGGGGTCACACCAGATACTGAAAGCAAGGATTCACTTACCGTTGCACCGTTACCTCCCAGACATGACTGTCAATTCGTTTTTCTTCAATAAACAAACACAAAAGCATAATGTTTCTGTTGCATTCTATTTGTCTAGTGGCAGAACTTATGGGATGCATTGTATACATATAGATATGTATATATACTCCTAAATTGAAGATACAAGCTCAGAAAATCCTAATACATCGTAGTAAAAGGGAGCAGGTTCTTGTGCTGTTGACTGACACCTATAGTCCGTCTGATTGCCTCCCACCTACTGTTTATTTCTAGTGTTGAAATGTGGCACATCCACAGCTCTGCCTTTATCTTTAATGTATGTTTCCACAATGAGAGAAGAGCGTCTACCCCTTTTTTTTTTTGAACATCACTAAAGCTGCTCATTATGTGTGACAGTTAAAGTGGTACAGTACTGTATGCAGTCTATGAATTAAAGTCCCCAGAGACGTTTTTATCTAGACTCCACAGGGGATCGTTCAGGGTCCACAGCCAAATAATCTAAATCCTCTATAGACTGGATGTGTTTCAAAGGTAATGCTTGCTGGAGAGATCAGATAAAATATTAACGTGATTTTAGTCCTGTCAGATGAGACATTTTGGATCTTCTCCCTCCCCTCACATGCACACAAATGGATGAAAGGATTTTAGCTTGGGCTGGAAAACTGAAATAACTGAAGTTGATCTCAGCCTGAGACAGAGACACGGGCTTCAGTAAATGTTATGAGTGTTCCACAGCGAAATAGTTTTTTCAGAGCGGAGACTCCAAGGAGATCACCACTGTTGAGGATAACAAGGCCAAGTTCAAGGGTTTTTATAGCGGCTGATGTATTTTTTATTATATATTTTCTATTACTTGAATCCAAATTAATGACAATATTCTGAATTTGGATTGTGTAAAAGATGTGTTCCATTAGAATATTCAGAATGATTCATTTCCAACTAAAACTTGGTTTATGAAACTGCGGCAGATCTATGCAGAGATCACGCTGCTGCTCAACAGTAATTAAAATTACATGAAATCATTGTGATGCGGAAAACAGACTGAGGTAGAAGTGGGCGGAATTGTCTACGCTTGTACGGCTGTTGAGAGATATGAATGAAGAAAGACGCTGTGGAACAGTCACAGCTGTGGACATCACCGCAACGGCAACAGCCCCACACAGAAGTTCAAATCTAGATAAGTAGAACCAGTATCGTATAACAGGTGGTTTTAGAACAATCGTTGGGACATTCAGAATATTTGTCGCAAGTGTCTTTTCTTCAACATATACTCATCACCCACTACATTAAAACCACCTAATGCCTAATATTGTTTAGATTTCTCGTTCGCCTCCCGCAGAGTTTAAGTTTACGGGGTCTCTGAGGATCAGGTTGGTTCTGGATCATCCCACAAGTACTTGATCCTTCTGGGATCTAGGACATGTGGAGACCAGGTCAATAGTTTGGATTTTTGAGTTGCTGGCTGGATTGTCATGCTGGGGATGGCTCCGGGAATTAGGCAGTATTGTTTCATGTGTCATGCTGCCAGTAGACAATGATGACCCAATCACGCAAATGAAGCAGAAATATCATACTTCTTTTTCCACTCAATGTAATTAGACTGAGGTTACAAAAGCATGTCTAAAGAGTTTGGAATCCACGGATTCAGTCAGACGGATTGCACACAAACTGATAAGTTTGAAGAACGTTACCGTCCAGAGGAGTGGTGGACTGATCAGCAGTGACCAGAAACTTTTAGTTCGGCGGCCGATCAACATACAGATACAGAAAACAAGGGTTCACTTACTTTTCCAACTCAGACATGCACAAATGATTCATTTTCCTGAATAAATAAATGCAAAAAAATTAAATTATTTCAGTTCCATTTTTATTAAGTTTTCCTAATCTCTCTGTCTACTTTCCGTCTGTGTCAAGACCTGCTGATATTTTGTCTAATTTTTATGCAGAAAAGTAGAAAACAATTGCATTTCTGGTGAGACATCACCTGCAAGGTGCATGGAGGAGGAAAAGAAATTAAAGAAAGGCCCAGAAATGTGGGTTTGATGATACACCTTGAGCCAACTTTTTGTAAAGCGGCTGAAACAGATGCCCAAAAGAGAGGCCAACATATGTTTCTTACTTTTTAAACTTTATGAAAGCATGTTTTTCGATGACTATGAAAGAAAGGTAACTTGAGTACACAAGGTTGCAGTTAAATGGAAATATTAGCAGTGACCAAGCCGTGAATGCCTTTAAACAGTTGCTCTTTTCAGATGATTCATTCTGATTGGCTGTTCAGCTTTGTGACAGAAGCCGGAAATTAAATACGCAAAGTCAAAGGGCTTACAGAAGGATTTTCTGTTCGAATATGTTATGTTCAAAAATGTTCAGATAAAACACTATGGTGAAGGACGTGAGAATGTTCTTTTAAAAAATATTTTCATTTCATTTGTTATGGAATAAGAGAAAACCCCAGAATATTTTTAAGTGTTTCGAAACACAACATTCAAACTGTAAAATATATCTTCGATCAAATTTTCAAAAAGGCCCATGGGCCTCTGGTGATGCTGCAGCCAGAGGTCTTGTGTCGTTGTTGTTGTGGTTGTTGTGGGTTCAGTAAAATGAGTATGCATTTATATTCTCATAAGCCCTTTGAGAGTCACACAAGTGAGCCTGTGAATGGAAGATTAGCAAACAGCAATCAGATGCAGGTGCATGATACACTAGAGATACAGACATTCCAAGCCTGAATCACTGAGAGAAAATCTCACTGAATGGAAGCCAGTAGCCAATACGTCTGTGTGGGAAGAACTACAGTCACACGAGACAGAATTGAAGCAGAATTTTAAAGTGAATTGATTTAAGCTGCACCTTCAATGCAAGGTCACAGATTTTAAGCTCATTGATTGGATGTTTCTTACTTTGGGAATTAAAGTATAACTTGTACCTTTGCATTTTTAATTAAGTAACAGTGAATTTAAGTGAATTTAATCAGGAGTTGTATTATGTCAACCTAGGCCTGTGAAGGACTCTCTTTCATGTAACATTATGAACTCCACGGGAAAAGTTAATGAGACTTTTTACCTCTGGAACCAGAGTTTTCCACAGTGAGTTCTTCCTCTTTGCATCTCAGTGACTGTTTTGACAGTTCTGACCTTTAATGCAATGAAGAACACTGAGGCTAAAACTGACAAAGCTATCATAGTTCAGTGCCTTTATCTTTTGGGGACTTTTAAGCTGCAGAAAGTATGTTTTAAACACTGTGGGATCCAGACGATGTAGCACTACAGAGTCAGAGGAAGGACATTAAAATTGATGCGCTGTTTTATAGGGAGCCTAGTGACACAAGGACAGAGGTGGCGTGCTCACAACACTAATCTCTTGTCAATATACTCACAGGACACTTTGAGTTGGCTGTTGATTTAACGCCAACAAAGACAAGTGGGTGGGAAAAGTTTCTTCCTTGCAGTTTCACACAAAAAATTGCAGACAGCTAGAGTTCTTTTATTGGCTACAGGTAAACTGATGACAGCAGTGAGTTCACTGACAGCTGATGTTAGCAAGGCAACCACAGTAAACAGTAAACGCTCCACTGCTGACTTCTGTGACACAGCACAGCCTTATAGGAGAAAACTGAGAGATTTTCATTCCTTCCATGTAATAAGGCGCAGCTTGTCAACAGATAAAGTACACAAGCGTCCCCAGGCCAGTAAGGGGACCCTGAGGGCTGACAGTAGGAGACCTCCCTAAGGGGACCCACCTGAGACAGCACTGCACATGCAGCACGTCCCGTACATGACGCTTTAAAGGAGTTAGTATGAAAGAGCTTTAATCATTTATTGTCACTAACATGGTGTGTCCCACTTTTTTAGTCGTGCCTGTCGTTTTATATGACACTAGTGGGATGAAGTAAGTTCATTCGGACAACCCTCCTTCCTGTTTAACTGCAATGTTAGTTGTTAACTGGAAATGTTCGCTTGGGGCCCTACTCGATTCTCTGATCTACTCTGGGTCTGAAATTATAATGCGTCACTGCCTCATAGTGAAACCTGCAGTCAGGGTGGACAAGGAGCTGTGGAGACACTGAGGAAACTCATTTTTCAGAGCACATTCAGTTATGTACTTCTATTACAGAGTGACTTAAATTTGGAATTAATCAGAAATGTGTTTAAAGATAAGACATGGATTTGCTCCTGGATCTCAAAAAAAGTGCAGTCTGCACTATATCCAGAGTCTCTTTTCAATTGTAACAATTAACGCAGCCAGTTGACGAATGTATGCTTTGGTTGGTGGTAATTTTATATTGATTTAGGCAGTTGTAAGCCCCGGGAAAAATAAATAAATAAATACAATAAAATAATTACGCACGGACATTTATTTATAAGTTAGCCCATGTGCGTGCGTAAAGTGGATGGCTGGGCGCGCGCACAGGCAGCACATCACAGCACATCACTGCGGGGACAGACGCGTTATTTGGAGTAGGAGTGAATCCCACGGACGATTTAACGACACCTGTCACACAGGAACAACCGTCCGTAAATATTCCATAAGGTCTGATTTGGACGCATCCACCCTCGTGAAATATCTGAAAATGGCACGCACAGACAACGATCGGTGATTTCTACGTTTCCCGGTAGTTTTCAGAAAAACAATAGGGACTTAAAGATTTTTTTTTTTCATCTTCCACTGGGCACTATGGCACACATTTGGATCCCGTAAGAGAATATATCGCAGCGTCAGAGGGGTCTGCGCCGGCGGAGACAAGTGGAGAGACTGGGAAACTTGTGTTGTGCAGGAGACGGTCGTTCATTTCGAGTCTGCGCTGAGAACGCAGCTGTCACACAGAGAAAGGAGAGCCATGGTGAACTCGGTCATACTGATGCTCGGCTGGACTGTGATCTCCGAAGTCGTGATGGCGCAGAATGACACGGAGCCGATCGTCCTGGAGGGAAAATGCCTCGTGGTCTGCGACTCCAATCCGACCACGGACTGGAAGGCTTCATCCTCTCCGCTCGGCATCTCGGTGCGCGCCGCCAACTCCAAGGTGGCTTTCTCTGCAGTCCGGAACAACAACCACGAGCCGTCGGAGATGAGCAACAAAACAAGAATAATCTACTTCGACAAGGTTAAGACCATTTTATACACAATACTAACGTCAGAAAGTAGATACATTGTCTTTAATAGTACTTTGGAATTCACCCTTCCTATATCTCACATAGTATATTCTAGTCTCGTTTTTTGACAAAACTTCATCTTCTAGCCCAGTTGATGCAAAAATCTCATTGCAGTTTTTAAGTGTTGTCTAAAGTTTTAGTTGTTAGCCACTGGCACGGGCACCGTTCAACGGCACATATCACAGGCGAGCAGGTTTGGAAGTGACTGGACTGTGTTTGAGGGCGGGCATCCTGCAGAGCCTACACACGCACTTATATCACTGGTGCCTCAAGCGACCTCCAACAAGCGTGCACACGCGCACCCACTCTTACCTACACAAATCCAGCAAATCCAAACAAACCAAGCAGCAGCAAAAAACAAGAGACACCTGATTAGTCATGCGGACATGGGCTGCGCTGGGTGTTTGCAACAGTCTCACTCAACTGCTCCCCTGTCCTCTTGTTTGAATTACATAACACAATCTTCTGCTATCATAACTCTCTGCATCTGATCTGATTGGTGTGGATCCTGTCCATGCTGTTGCTATGAAAGCAACATTTGTCAGAGGTCCTGGTTGAGTCTGCAGCGGTTTGCACGGGTGGGATTCAAGAGCATCACACTCTGCAGGCGCAGAGAGGAGCCTGAGCTGCTCCTGCCAACAGTAACCCAAACAAGTTCCATCCATGGCAATCTGACATGGCTTTGTAGATCATTTTAGTCACACTCTCATGAATTATACTGTAAAAATACTCCGACATGGAGGACTAATGCTGCCATAAATGTTATTTTTTAATTAAAAACATCAAAACAATATTACAAATAAGTATCAATATTAATTATTTCATAATGTATGAAATAAATTGAATTAAAGTGTTACATAAATCCCTTGTATATTTACTTTTATTAATTATATTTTTAAATGCTTGTTATTTAGTTATACATTTCCTTCTGTGTGATCAGAATGAACAGAAGAAATATCTATTACTTCAAAATTTTAATGCCCGCATTCAGATTTAATATTAATATTAGAGCATTCAGTGGCATATAAATTTGCTTTTTGACTGATTTATGTATTTAATCTGATGACAGTCTAGGTCGTCCATATTCTGCATGTTGTAGTACTATATTGGAAGATATATATATTTTTTTGTTGCCCTAAAGTTTAATTTGTCTTTAAAAGCCTTGTTTAAACATGACTCTGTTTTCCTCTTGAGAAGGAATTTGAGAGGCTAAGGTCTGTCGTGAAGAGGGCTGAATTAAATGCCGTTTGAAGTGTGTCACACTGCGTTTGTGTCTGATCGGGAGCTGAGTCAGAACACTGACGTGTCCACGGCTGGTTCCCATCGAAATATTTCATCCCAACGCTCCATCTGAAATAAAAACCTCTGTTGAAGTGCTGACTATTGGAACACCTTTGACCTCAGAGTGTACTTTTTCTGCCCCCCACAGGTTCTTGTGAATATAGGAAACTACTTCACATTCGATTCAGTGTTCCTGTCTCCAAGAAAAGGAGTCTACAGTTTCAGTTTCCATGTGATTAAAGTGTACCAGAGTCAAACCATACAGGTATACATTTTGTTTTCTTCCCACACCTGTGCTGATGATTTACTTAAGATAAGCATTTCAGTGTTAAACTGGGAATGTCTTTCGTAGTGACAATACAGATGAGATAAAGTAGTTATATTCAGCATTAATGGACCCGCATGTGGGTTTTAAGGTTTTATTATCAGATTGGAAAAACAACCTTTTAAACTAGATATTTTTCCACAAGTGTTTACAGCAACTCCCAGTAGCTAAGGGACAAGTGAGTGCCCCCTCATGGAGTCTGCCATGCTGTACCACCACGTTTTCACAGAAAGGACAAAGCAAACACTGGCTCTAGAGAGGACTCTTCACATTTTCACATCTGAGTTTCCACCACCGTAGATTCTCAATTCAGTTCAAATTGCAACCTCGCCACTAAATCCTTCACGCTGGTCCTTTTAACAGCTGAAAAGGGAAGAATTTAAAAATGTGTCCTCTAACTTTAACATTTAGCTAGGACATTGATTATTTTAGTTTGATCGTTCTTTTGCAAACTCTCCACAAAGAATTAGTGACATTCAGTGCAAATGAATTTACTCTATTATCAAAAGGCCTACTCTTCATTCTCTCAGAAACATGTTTAATGTCACAAACATTTCACCTTGTAACTGTCCCTGGTGTAGCAATTATTAGGTGAAGATAGCAATTAGAAGATGTAAGGTATTAAGGTATTTTAAGCTCATTTACAGCCTGATTAGGATGTAGTTAACCCAGGTAGAGCTCTTGTACTTGGTCTCTCCACCAAACTACTTTCCTCAAATAATTTGTGAGAACCTGTATTGAATTAGGAGGAGGTTGAAGTCATGAGTTTCCGCATTCACCAAATTTCATCAACGACAAGCTTCATCCCACTGGTTCTGTTTGAGTCTGCTTGGAGTAAAATAATCATCCTTTTCACATCTGATCATTCTATCTGAGAACCTGAGATACCTTCCCCCTTTACTGCATTGACTTTACTAGTGGTCATTGTGATTGTACTGGTGAAAGAACAAGTCAAGTTACAAAACATATTTCTCCTCGCCTTCCCTCTCTTGTTGCTAATTGTCCCTTCTCTTGGATTGCCCAGGTGAACTTGATGTTGAACGGGAAGCCAGTCATCTCTGCCTTTGCGGGTGACAAAGATGTAACTCGTGAGGCAGCAACCAACGGAGTTCTGCTCTTTCTCGAAAAAGAGGACAAGGTCTACCTAAAGCTGGAGAAAGGAAACCTCGTTGGTGGATGGCAATACTCTACATTTTCTGGCTTTCTTGTTTTTCCCCTGTAAATAAAAGAAAAAAAAATAGATTGTACCCTAACTGACTTCTTCATAATGTGTTGTCACAATATAAACCAAACATTGCTGCTGCTGCACATGCTGGATCTTGCCAATGGTTGAAAAGCGATGGATGTAAATGGATCCCAGCAGAGAGAGGAAATGAGACTTTGGAAAGTGTCCATTGAGATAAAAGACATTTCAAATGTTCCCTATCATGACTGTATGTTCCTGTCACTCAAGCTACTTCAGAGAGAAAGACTGAAACATCCAAAACAGACTTTTTGAACTTTTGAATATGTTTGGCGTACCCTTTCTTCTTTTATTTTTAATGATACCTGTTTAAACATTCTAGCACATCTGCCTTTTGAGTGTGAACTGTACATGCCTCTGTTACTTGTGCGAATTGTCATGAGCAAAGTGTTCACATTGATATTTATTGGGGAATGTCATCACTGGAACTAAACTTTCCAGGTCATGAGGTACTTAAGTGACAGGGATGGCAGTAGTGTAGAAGACTCTGGTAAAAAATAATGTTTATATAAGTCTCTTAATCAAACCATTTACTTTAAATCAGATAAAGGTATGTTTGATGAGAGACATAGATGGATAATTAATGGGCATAACAAGACATACAAATACAAAATGCAGAATAACTACAAAAAACTCAAAAGAAAGAAAATGACCACAGAGAGAAACAAACTACAAAGTGAGTAAAGTATAAAGAAAACAGTCACACAGAGATATGGTTGTAAAAGGAATGGGAAGTCTTTTTTTTGTTTTAATTTGGCTATAATCATTACAAATAACACCAGTTATTACTGTAGTGTATGCTGTCCATCAGCGAACACAATGGTAGCAACCACCTGATTAGAAGAGCTGGTGGGGAACAAAACTAGAGCTAAAAGTGACTACTGCCAATTCATGTCTTCAAATAAAGTTGTGTTTACAGTGTTCACAAGAAGAGTCCATAGAAGAGTGCCCCCCTCTTGTGGTATTTACAAACATGTAATTGGAAAATTTGGAGCTTCAAATATGCTAGGTCTAACGTATTTTGTGGCGTTTTCAAAAAATGGTTGTAGTTTAGAGTTTTGGTCATAATTATATAGGCTTTGTTTGAGGAAAATGCTGATGTTTTCTCCTTTTTAATTATACCTTTACGTTTCCTGCATCAAGTTACTAGCTAATCCATTAGCTTGTTAAACTCTTAGCCTTGTGGCGTAATCATCAGCTCCTGTGTTCAATTTGACAGCAGTATTTGACTCCAAATGACAAACTCGCAACTGTGTACTAACAAGTGTACCATATAAACTTATTGTACATTATAAACAGCATACCAGTGTTGTGTTTCTGCCTCCTGCAAGTAAAAAGGTTGGAGAAAGCTTGTGGCTATGGTCAAATGTGACTAAAACAAAGATTTCCAGGACCTTAACCAAATGGCATGGCTCAACGTAACAATGGAAAGTGTCACCAGTTCTTTGGTTGCTAAAGAAAATATTAATGTACAAGAGTGAATATTATCGGAAAACAAACATGATGCCACCTAATGTGTTCATATCTCTTAAAACGAATATCAACTCATTTCCTGCTTGTGTATTTATAACAGAAGAACTCTCATGGTTTATGGAGCTTAATGAAGTTTAATGAGAACGTTGACTGGTTAGTATGCTGATAATAAATGGATTCCTGTCACAGTCGGCGAGCATAAACAGCTTCCACTGGGCGGTCTGGGATAACTGATGAATTAATGACCTCCTTACTTGTTGCTCTTGAGCTCAGTGTGCGCTTACAGCATGTAATGGCTCTCCTCTTCAGAGTTACTGTGTGCTGTATTACCTTGACATGATCTACACACTCATCAGCTGGAAGCTCAGTTGCACTCATAAGATTTATGTTTTAATTGGTCATGCATTTTTCAGTCAGTGGCCTTAACATCAGTTGCTCCATTTACATGGACACTAATATTCCATCAGTAATCAGAATAAAGAGGAGTCATGTAACCATCCCAGTCAGAACAGACTGACCTGAGCAGATTGAGAGTTGTTGTGTAAATCTTCTACGGTCTAAAAAAATGAACAAAGCTGAAATTGATGCGGGCAGTAACATGTAAACGTGGCTCATTCTCAACCACCTTCTTCTGTTGACTGGATAAAGTTGTGGTTAGACCTCTGTCAGATTTGATGCTACACATCTGAACCTCTTTATCCAAAAAGCTACATTGTGATCGATGTTTTAGGACATCTGTGTGAAGAGTGGGAATCTCTTATCAGAATGATTTCAGTCAGGTTGAAGAGATATTGTTCATCTTAACATTGTCATTGCATTCAGCTACATACATACTCAATGTGAAACCACATGATGCACTTTGAAAATTAGGAAATACTATCTGGAAATGTAACGAATGCCGAACGTTGAAAGCATCTTGTATTGTTTGAATTTTCTGTTGAAACTTTTTCTTGTCATAGTGGGAAAACACTGGTGTTTTCACAATCGCTACATTATGTCTGTAAAAGGGCTCCCAAAAAAGGCAAGCGGATTTGCAGGTGCTCGCAGAAGTACGACAACTAGTTGTGTAGTATGTACTAGTTTAAGTATGTGGTTGTTAACAGACACAGATGTTCCTGTTTAAACCCCATCTCCCTATCAGTCCTTTAGAGCGGAAGAGGCTCGGATGAGCGACAAAACGTCTTGAAGAAATTCTACAGGCTGCCTTTGTTTAACCTTTTTGGTTAATAGCTACATTCCACTTGGGGAGAACCTGCTTTTGTGCAGTCTGGTTATTGGAACTGAGCCATTGTTAATACACACCTGTTTTCCCTACTGTGACAAGTAAAAATGTAAACAGTAAAAAATGGTCTGTAAAGTTGGGAAAACATCTTTTTCTGAAACAATTCTCGCAGAAGTGATGAGGCCTATATCACATATTGGCAAAGGCCTATTGTCCATGCAAGTGAGCAACTGTCATATTTTGCAACCATAAAGTGAAAATGAAAGAAAAAAGAAATTGTTCGGTTAAAAACAGGAATTTTGACAATCCTCTGACATACATGATTACCGTCGCATCACACCTCATACTGACAGCAGCACAAGAAAACAAGACTGAAATTATATATTCAGTGACTGGGCACCTTCGAAATATACAGGTCTGGCAGCAGTGATTAATTCCCCTGCAATCTATTTATCACAGTCTGTGTATCTATTTTGCTAAACTGATATAATCTATATTTTCTGTGTCTGTATTATGTTTGTGTTTGCTCCAGTTGGTGGACTCATAATGACTGTGGAAACTGGACAGTGCCCCTGATACGCTTACAGTTTCGGCAGATGATTATTTTATTACTCATTTAAAAAAAAAAAAAGTTTTAAGTTGATCACTTTTTATTCAGCGCTTTCATTGTATTACATGAATGTGTTTATTAATGTATCATTGTATTTAAGAATTACAGCGTTGTATGATGAATAAAGTTTGTGGTTTGTAAAAAAAAAGAGCTTTGAAAACTTGTTGGTGTAAGGGTAAGAGGAAATACTTTTACCAGTCTACAAATCATTTTTCCCCCAGATATAACTGAATGTGACAAGAAAACACATTAAAAAGTGAAAAACCTAAAATTAGACATCAAGCCCATCACGCTCAAGATGCACGGGTGCATTAATCATTCTTTAATGTTATTAATGATGCTTCTTTTTATTTTTTTTTCACAGAAATAGTTAATAGCATACTTTAAATGGAAGTATTATAATTTTATAAATGTCGTGATAGAATACTCCAGGCTCCATAAATATCAGTATGTCATCGTGGTATTTTAATTAAATAAAAGGTGGCAAACTCTACTCTGCTACGAACTCTTACGCCGTTTTAGCTCAGAAGTTATTGCACATCAGCATTTTGTTCTGACTTCTACGACTGGAATAAATATGGTTGTGTATTTCATTTCCCAGCAGCATCGTCCCTGTTTAGTTTTTAACATTAGATGTGAAACACAGATAGCGGTGTCAGTTTTACTTTGCTGCCGCGAGGAGAAATGTCTTTATTCTGGTCTAAGTCGTGCGCTTCTTTTTCTGTTGTTCTGCAGTGCTCTCAACGGGTGTATTAAACCGAGCAACAAACGGAGCGCTGCAGTGTTGTTCTGTTCATCCCCTTTCAGGAGGAATGTGTGCACAGACGAAGATAAAAATGTAGCATTTTTCCTCAATAGAATCTACTCCCATATGGAAAATATAATATTGTTTGCCCTTTCAAACAGAGAAGCTGAGAAAACGATGCAGGGTTGGTCCAGTGTTGCGTTGCAATTCCCGAACGATGTATGTGTATGTCAGCTTAGTAAATGTGTCACAGGATGAGCATTTTTTAGTTCAGTCGCATATTTTGGGAATTGATGACACACAAAAAGGCTCAAAAGACTTTCATCATAATTATACCATAACATAGCTCTAAGTCAGTAATTTGGTACGCATCAGATTGTCAACCAGCCTCGTTTAGTGCGGGGCGTACTGTGGTGCAACACTTCAATGAACACCAAACATTTTCAACGTTTAAAACGAGACATGCCAGCTGTAATTTGTAATTGTTCCAAGGTTGTGATTAACGCATGAGCAGAGGTTTATAATGGTCCTTTATCTAACGCGTATTTATCTGAAATTAAAGATGCAGTAAGACGTGTTGAATCGCTGCCGTTTGTGTGTCGCGTTGAAAGAGCTCTAACACTCGTTGTTAATGAATCTCATCCCGAAATCATTTGCTGGTAGATTATCTGCCATTGCAGTTTGATTTGTATCAGGATGTGTTCCGGCTGTCAGACTGTTTACGAGATAAGAAAGATCCTGCCAGAAACCCATTTCAAGTAAAACTACGCTGCCTCTTGATTTTACATGATTTTCATTAAGCAACAAACGGAAGGTCATCCTCAGAACTTTACACTCAGTGACTTTTATTATCGTTTAAGTGTGGAACAAAAATTCTACAGAAGATTTAAGCAAGACAAGGTCCCACTGCCCTCAAAGCCCTTGGTGGCAGGTGTGTTGTGCTGAATTTCAAGCGTCGTTTTGACCTTTGTACTTACATTTCAGAGGGCATTATTGCCGTGTTATTGAATATATTGTCTCTAAAAAGTACAGCCCTTTGATCAGATAGTTTCAGGCACTTGGTCTAAAATATGCACAATGCCGTTTTTATTTTTATTTTTGGATGCACCCAGTGAGATCCCCTGAACCAAACTATAACTCAGCATTAATCAGAGTGAAACAAGACTCTTTTAAACATAATAATCCCCTTAGATGATGTGAAATCTGTCCAGCCATTTTTACAAAAAAAAAAGCAAACATTCAATGTGCATGAAATCTTGCGGGGATACTGCAAATTAGCAGGGCAGCTCTGCTCTCATAACTTTACGGAACTCCAAAAAACTGGTGTATATCTAAAACATTCATGTACACTAAGATTCAAAGAGCACTGCTGACATTGAAAAGGCACTTTATTGGCCTAGATATTTGCTTCTAAATTAAGCTCAAACTATTTAAGGGTTGGTGATGGATTCAAATATAAATCTAATTATACTGGTGCTTGTAATGTACTAATATTGTGCTAATGCCAAGTCTAATTATACATCTGCATAATAACATGGGTTAATGCTAGTGTTTAACCTGAGACAACCTTATCATACATGCAAATTAAATCCGCTCATGACACTGAATGAATTTGCTACCAGCCAATAGAATCACTCACAAATCAGAAGCTAAATTTGTGCATCTCTTATCTCTGCGTGAAAAGTAAAACCCAATATTTAAAGACATAATAACTGTTGAAATAGTTTTGGTGCCACAGAGACTGTTGCACAGTACAGGAAGATTGTGGCCTCCGTACTCACCTTTCATCTGACTCCCACGTTGCTATGACAAGGTATTGTACATGTCTACAGTGGGTAAGCCTTGAGATGTGTTCACGTGTTAACCAAGCTTCTTTCTCTTGAGGTTACAGCTTCAAACAGCCCCAGCTTCCAACAACCCCAACAGGATTGTTTAATTCTTCATAATCTTCTCATGTACACCTCTGGAGACATCTGTCTGTTTCTGAATAAGTAAATAACCTTGGAGATTAGATGGCATTTGGCATTAACCCTGACTCATTTAAATTGCCATATGGAGAACAGTGGACACAATAGCACTAATGTCTGTGATATGGGCAACAAGAGCAACAATACTGGAACTGTTTAATGCAATCAAATATCTGTGTGAAGCCAATGGCACCTAAACAGTGAAGTCAGGTGCACGTTCATATCTGAGATGTTCCTGAAACTGTTCCTTGAATTCATTCCCCAATGCTTGTTTCAAATATTTCCAACATATTCAGACTATAAATTACCTGTTATAATAAATAAATAAGGACGGGGAGACAGATTCTCTGTGATAAGCGTTCAGCTGGTGGCAGCCTGCCTTCCTGTGTTCCTTGTTCAAGAAGGTGCCAGGCCTTATTAGAAGCCTTTGATTTCCACCTTAGTGGAGCAAACACACGCTAACACAGCAGCTGTTATGACATACACATACAAATACTACCTCATCTCTTGAACTTCAAGATGAGTGCTTTCAATATTTTATTTATTTTATATTATTTAATAGTATTGCAGCTTTTGTGATGATACTCTTAAATGACGGACTTGACAAGATCTGAGATGAACAGTTTGGTCTATAAATTATTAATAGTGAAGATACAAATTCAAAGCAGCTGTAATAAATATTTTGGACCATTACGTATGATGACGTTAATTCCTGTTTTTTTTTAATGAGCTTTATGTGCTGGCAGAGATGTAGATCTCAGACAGATACAGTTTATTAGTAGCTGGTGAACACTGTGGGGCCGATGAAGCAGACGAACCAGGAGTTGGTGGAGACCGTGACCAAACATGACCTCAAATATTATTCCATGCGAAGCAGAAGTATAACTATAGGCAACAAGTTACGTGCAGCGTAGTAGCAATCTTAAAGTTAAGTCCTGATTTATTTTGGTGCCACACGTAGTAACTGGTGGTACGAACGAATGCAGTTTTAATTCAACTGGTCAAAGAATTCTAAGGGCCGCAAAACAAAATGTTGTCATTTTAATTAAGGTGTCTGACAGTGACAATCACAGTGAGAAAGGGTGATCTAGCTTTATGCTGCACAATGAACAGCAAGGCAAAATGAAATGACATGGTTTCATCACTGAGAGGTGGAGGTGTGCAGCTTATCGTCTAGATATAGAGACACTCATTTATATTAAATTAACTCACTTTAGAAGGTGACGTGTCGAGTGTTGTGTTAACTGCACAATTCTTTTTTAAAAAGAGCAAAATAATCTCTCAGTCTATGATTACACAGTTTGTTGTCGTGCAGAATGACTATGGCTCTTTTAGTGCATAAAACTATTCTGGAAACCCACGTATAATCCTTGGTCAAGACTTGATGAGATAATCTTTCGATCAACATTTCATTGGCTATTAGCTGATGTTGAGAAGATAGGGTCATTTTTAAGTCTTCTTGTAACAGGGCTTTTAATGGAATGGCATCTACTTGCACATGTTGCAAACAATGTGGTATTTCACACTAATGCACATTTTCTTTGACATCTTTTCTGGTACCTGTTAGCTTAAAATGTGTCCGGCTCAATCAAATCATGAACTTCGATCTTTCCCTGATCTCTACTAAACTCTTGCTTCACAGAAAACATGAGCACATTTGCATAAAAGCACAAGCCTCAGTTTAAACTAAGTTCCAAACTATTTCATGGGCTGCTATGAAAATTGTACTTTCACACTGTGCACATGAGCAGAATGTGAGCGCTGTATGCAGATAAGTTTTAAACAGAACTGCTGATTTGTCGGGCTTAAGGATTGTAAAACCATGTTTGCATGCGGTGCAGTTTTTCAGAGCACCTCTGTGACTGCAACATGTCCCATTCTGATTTCTGAACGGCAGATGAAAAGCACAATTGGTGAGGCTCAGAGGGTGGCGTTAGGGTCAGGGGGTTCTCGAGGTAATTCAGAGTCATTCTATATGATGAGATTTCAGTGGGTTCATTACTCACATTGCTACCTTTGTAATTCAGGCAGCTGTCAATATCCAGAGGGACTGAGCGCCGTGGAAAGGATGCTAGACATTTTCCTCAGGCAGTAAGTAAGGAGGAAAGCACGAACAGAAGACTAAATCACAGTATCTGTTCTTGATGGAACGTATAGAACGGCTGCTGATATTTGCATGTAGAAAGGAAAGTCTACATAATTCATCACTTGGAGAGAATTATGTGGGCGTATATTGTATTTCTGAATCATATGAAAAATGACAAAATCGAATTTAGTGTCCTTTGTTTTCACCCAAATACCCTCCTGCAGTAATGGCAGCAGAGGACGGTGAATAATACCAAATAAAGGCAGTAACGTTACTCGAAAAAGTAACTGGACAAATGACTTGAAGGCTATTAAATGGGCTACATGGGCTGTTGCCTCATTAATCCTTCATCATTTATGCAGGAAAAAGGACTAGTTGATTCCAGGTGTGGCATTTGAGGAGATCTCATGGAAGTACCACCCTAAGGTGGAACTGAAGGATTTGAAGAAATACATCACAGGGATAGTGGGAATGTAAGGTGTAAATCACTTTGGTACATTCTGAGAAACAAAGAGCACATTGGTGAGCTCAGGAACCGAAAAAGGCCTGGACATTCACAGACAACAGTGGTGGATGATCATACAACCCTTTCCACTGGGAAGAAAACACTCTTCGCAACATCCACCCAAGTAAAGGATACTCTCCAGGAGGTAGGTGTATCAGTATGTTAGTCTACCAGACAGAGAAGATTTCACGAGAGCAAATACTGAGGCCTCAAAATCAGAAAGGCCAGATTAGCAAAAAAAAAAAAAAACTCTGAAGATGTCAGCCCAGTTCTAGAACAGCATTATCTGGACAAACTAAGATCAACCTGTACCAGAATGGTGGGAAGAGGAAAGTAGGCTGGTGGCTTGGAACAGAGCCAAAGCATACCACATCTTCTCTAAAACATGGTGGATGCTGCGTGATGGTATGAACATGCAGAGCTTCTAATGGCACTGGGTCACTAGTGTTTACTGATGATGTGACAGAAGAGAAAAGTAGCCAGATGAATTCTAAAGCATATAGGGATATACTTTCTGCTCTGATTCAGCCAAATGCACCAAAGTTTATTGGACAGTGTTTCAAAGTACCACAATGACCCAATACATAGAGCAGAAGCAATCCAAGAGTTTTTTCAAGACAAATAGAAGGAATATTCTTCAATGGCCGAATCGATCACCAGATCTCAACATGACTGAGCTGAATTTCACTTACTTAAGACAAAACCTGGGGCAGGAAGACAAGCAATAAATGAAGATAGCTGCAGTAAAGGCCAGGCAAAGCATCACAAAGGGGGAAACCTAGCGTTTGGTAATATCCATGGGTTCCAGACATCAGGCAGTCATTGCCTGCAAAGGATTCTCAACGAAGTATTAAAAATGAACATTTTGTTTATGTCCATTTTAACTTGTCCAATTGCTTTTGTGCTCCTGACATGAGAAGACTTATGAAAATGGTTGTAATAATTAAACGTTACATAGGATATTTTTAAGTCCTTTGAATTAAACCTGAAAGTCTTCACTTCAACTGCATCTTAGCAAAGTTACAACTGCATATTTCTAATATGGTGGCATGTAGAGTCCAAATCATGAAGATTGAGTCGGTGTCCAAATATACTGTATGTGGGCCCTATATATGAGCCTAATAGGAGACGTAAATAGCACTGACGATCTTGTGATAAAACATTGTTCTGCTGGGACCTGATATTCATATGGATGTTACACAGACATGTACCTTTACCTCAGCCTAACACAGGCACACACAAAAATGGTTTATGAACAAAAAAACACGAAGCACAACAGCACAAGGTGTTGACCTGGCCTCCAAATTCACTAGATCCCAAATTGATTAAGTATCTGTGGGATGAGTCACAGAGGCCCCTCCCCTCAACCCACAGGACCTAACAACATCCTGTTTCCAGACACCACAGGACACCCTCAGAAGAGCCATGTCCATTCTCTGATGAGTCACAACTGTTCTGTAGGCACAAGAGAGACCTACATAATATTATGAATGCAGATATAATTTTATGCCTGGTCTTTATAAACAAATGAAAGAATGCAAATATGCAGAGCATCCATTTATCTACATGCATATCTCTTAAATTCCAGCTGCTCTCACATATCTGAAACAGTCTCTGTTGAAACTGTCTCCATAGCATACATCTAAATTGCATTATTGCATTTTAGACCAGAATATATTCACTTCACAGCTCCATATATGCTATTTTAAAAATATATTGTAACATGTATGTAAATCATGTATGTAACATGATTTACCCGTCACAATGGGGTGGTTTAATATTAAACCTGCATGTGGGAGATTTTAAGGAGAAACCAGCTTATTCATCTTCCACTCCACTCATTCTTGACGTCTTTATGATAATAACCATGAATGACATGACCAGCTCTCAGGATATTGTACTTCTCCTTTGAATGCCTTTGTGAGTGAGACCAGCTGCATTATGTAAGAAAAAGAAATGCACATCACTGGTAATGCGGACACCATGAGGAAGATGAAACACCATTGTCTCATCATTACTGGCATTGCAGCTCAAGAACGATCCAAATCACAAGTGCACTGGGCTGGTCTGATGGACAATGAGTGTGTACGCTGTGAAAGGGGAATGAATATAACTTTCAGCTAGAAAAGTCCAATATTCAAGACAACAGCCACCCGCCCCTCTCAATCCAAACACTCCTTCAGATCAGGCTAGTCTGTGCTGATTCAGTTATTATTTTAAGTATTAGTTCAATACTACAGTCTGTAAAAACACAGAAACTCTAAAGATGAGCAAAGAGCAATAGCACCAACTAGTCGACCAGTGATGTTTTAGACTTTCCTGGTGCAGCTGAGGAGATGTGGAGTCTGATGTTGTTATACATAATAACTCTATAATAACTCTCTGAACCCTAACACCCAGCTGGAAGTTGATCCACTAATCCCCACTGATATAAATTCCTTTTAAATTTAAATACAAGCTGTATTTTAAAGACCTTTTATCCTAAAATGTAAACAGAACAATGCGTCTCTAAATCCGTAATTTCTTGCCCTGTGACTGTTTTGCAGACCTAATTGCAGCGTTTTGTAAATTTGTGCAGCAGGTCCTTGACATGATGAGCTTAGAGTGCACCACCACACACGTTTAGCCAGCTGACAGCACTTATTCAGCTTGGGCTGACTGCAGTGACCATGTCGGATTCCTTTTCGCAAATAGATTTTTAGCAACATGCAGAGGTGAAAAAACAAGAGTTATGACAGACTGAAGCAAGTAATTACCGTTTCACTGCAATGGCCTCAACAGAAAAATATCTTTCTAGCGTCTAATAGCTGTACATGGCTTATTTTATAATTGCGGCTTTTCAGCATGAAGACTAGGGCTAGGAGACCAGTCGGATTTCATAAGAACCCGGCATTTCTTCCTATACTGTCTTAGCCCTAATTATGACACTATCCCACCCGTTAAAAACAATTAATAACACAGTATAATACAGTACATGAAATGTCTGCACATAGAATAAGATCATGCATTTTGTATCGGCCTGTCATTAAATTACCGTCATGACGTGAATCAAATGACAAAACTAGAGCAGTCTGTGTAGTTGTAGAAATACTTAACACAAGGCTGTTGTGGCGTGGCATTCTTTGGACAGATTCACGCAAGCTTATACAAAGTGTCAGTGAATAAAACTAATTTTAAGATTTCATCTAGGTTTTGACCAACTCTCATTTTAAACCTCTCTGGTAAAGAAACAAGAGCACAGACACTGTGAAATGGTGGTGGTAACGTCAATATTTATTAGCGAACAACACAAATAGCTTCACATGCTACATGAGTCCCGTATGTTGCCTGAGCCCTGTCAGGTTATACTGAGCAGTCTGCAGAGCAGGTGAGCGACCTGTGTGTGGTGGCCGAATTGGGGAGGAGGCAGATTTCGGGAGGAGGAGACACTTACGTAAGCAATTCAAGCACAACTTTGTTTGAAACGTGCAAAAATATTTCCCATTTGTTATAAGGCCATGGCAGAGAAAGTTAGGAGAAAACTGTATTAACATTGTACGGAAAACCCTAAATATTATTATATCTTTAAACCGTCTATGGTTCTTACTGTCTAACTTTCATACAAGAGACAGGAGTTGTCTCTAGACAAAGATCCTTATTAATATTTATGTTTTACTTGCCTAACTGTAAGCCTAACCCTTAACCATAGTTTATTTTTCATAGCCATGATGTAGGAAAGGATGTTGGAAATGCAACCGGAGAAAGCAGAAGTCATCGTTGTGCATGGGGACAAATGGACATACAGGCAGTTAACTGACTTCAATTTAAAGTACGGACTGGAAGGCTGGCTTACTGCAAGTGACTACCAGAGTTTTAAAATTTTACCTGCTTTTGAAGTCAGGTTGCATTACACCCTGCAGGATATCATTTAGGTTATTTCGCCAGAGCAGAGAAAACGAATGCACCACCAGATCCAGTAGAGCAAGTTCTGGCCAGTAAAAACATGGGTAGTGAATCCGTAAACAGGCAGCCTAATAGTCAGGATGGTGAGAGCATAATGGCAACGTCAGCAACTTGGCTGGGAGCAGGTGGTTACGGGTTGGCATAGATATGGACGGGTTCTGGATAATGAGAAATGGGGGTGCAGGTGAAGGTGGGAGTGAAGTGAAAGTCCGAGGGCATCTGGTGGATGAATGGAGAATGACAAACCCTGCAAAGCTTCCTAGAAATGCAGATGCTGAAGTGTGGCTGAAGGGAGGGACACAGAGGCAGAGTGGAGCAAAGTGAGGAAGAGTTTTTGTGTCCTTAAGAGACGCTGTCTGTGTTTCGTGTTCTCTAGGTTTTTTCGTGGGATCACATAACAAACATGTCACGATTACACAGGGTAAACCCGACATGCCAAGTTGTCACAGTCATTTTGTTCTGACTGTTCTGTCTCTTGCCACGGCATAAACTCTTTTCATGGTCGCAAGGGAAAACAGATCCTTCAACTTAGACAACTAAGACAACTAAAATGCACAAAATTGATTTTGATTTGGTATCCAGAAAACAACTTGATATTTAGTATGAGGGAATGTTGTGGATTTGGTACAAGTATATTTTGGGTTGATTATATTTAAATAAACTTTAGATTAGAATTCTCAAACTGGATTGCAACATATTTTTAGTGTGCTCAAAATTGAAATATGAAGCTTTTCTGCTTTGTACCTGTCATAAGTACCATGGCCAAGAGAGGCCATGGTCTCTTTAATGTAAACAAATGTGTTCATTTGAAATAACTGATTTGACTTTTGGTTTTCTTGTTGTATCACAATTACGAACCAATTATTTTATTACCAAAAGGTGATATGAGAAATAGCTCTGTGCATCACTTGTACCAACAAATTACACTTGTGCCAAGTTAGCGAAAGCGATCACTGCCTTTGTATTTACAACAATGTAATGTAATACAATACAGCAACTAATGGTTTTGTTACTTATTGTTATGTCCATGATCTAAAAGCACTTTGACAAGTGTTATGGCCCTGAAAAGCGGTAAATTAATAAAGACACTGACACAGATGCTTCCTCTCAGTTAGCTCAGTCGAGTGTGTTTACTTTAGTCAAAAGTATTAACAAAGTTACGGAATTCCATTAAACATGACATATTACAATGTACAAAAATAAGCATAGCAAAACACACCGCATAATGCATCATAGGTATGCGTAGAGTACGGAGTTAAGCTAGCTGTCGTGGCAGCAACAATTAAGCATTTGAACCTCCACGAAAGTGCTCCCAAAGCTCTCAAAGTGCACGGAGAATGTTCTCAAAACATACACAAAACAACCTGTTAACCAACACCTAAAAGTGAGGAGCATAAATACTCACAACATACCTGAAAAGGGTTAATCAACAAAGACTCTCTGACTGATACCTCCCCTCTGGTGGCTAAGTCGAGTGTCAAGTGTTCTTGCCAGAACTCCCCCTAACGGTCCCTGCAGGCATAACTAATCGATCACGATTGACTCGGTCTCAACAGGTTGATCATCTGACAGGTATATAGATAACCGTTTTTAATCTCTTTCAAATACAATTTTAATCTTGTTCACATGAATTTTAAATCATCATCATTCAGAAAAGGACTACATTACTAACATCGTCTCATCAATTAATTCCCATTTCACTGTTCTTTTAAATATTGATTTAATTTCATTTTATTTCATAATTTTTAGATTGATTTTAATAGCTGTTTTAATTGTCTCATTACCTGATTTTCATTATAGGCTTTTTAATAAAATCAATCTTATGTCTCTCCACACGAGACTGTGATGTTGATAATATACTTAAAATGGTGGCTGGAAAGACACATTCACTCTATTAAACTGAAACTGAAAATCTTTTTTTTCTAAACCAATTTGCACTCAGAATTCAAACTCTCATGTTAAAGTCCTGCTCCCAAGAATAAGTAAGTGCTTCCTGGAAAAACTAGCCTGACTAAGCCACTCTCAATTCTTCAAGAGAATAAGAGTCTGGTAGCACGGCATTGGGATTTCATTATTCATTGCGTTTCTGAGAAAAAAAAAATACTCTGCACGCAACTGGAAAGTCCTACAACCATTTATTTTGTTGTAAACAAATTCATCTCCACAGTGCTCAGGTGACGTTGATGACTACACTGCCGTTGCACTCCTGTCCATCACCGCATAAACACCACTCAAGCGATCAGATCATGTCAAATACACAGATTCCTTTACAGCCTGGATAAACAACTGTCGACACATCAGTCAAAACTGAAAAGCTCTTCAGTGAACTGCAGCCGCACAAAGAGCAAAGCACTGAGAGTCAGATGGGACACCTCGACTTTAACAAGGTGACTTAGAACAATGAAAGGACGTAAGAAAAACATCTGAAATATTTACTTGAACCTGGACAGAGTGTTATGCCTGTACTAAAATGATACATTGCACATTCTCCTCTGCATAACAATCACCCACACTCCGAGAGCTCAAAGTGTCTCTTAATCACAGAGAAAATCATTAGAAAACAGTTCAGAGTCAGTCGTACGTGTATGGCTTAACAGTTCCCAAATCAAACAATTAATCATTTCCTAAGTTCCAGAGTTAAAGTCGTTCAATATTTTAGCAAAAAACGCTGCTTTTGTGTTTATGTATTCATATCTCAACAGAGCAGAAACATCTTTTTTGTAAACAGCTTCAGTTGTTGATTTTGTCTTGTCTAGTCTCAGAGGGGAAATTTGAATTTCATCATTAAGGGCCTCTACAGCCTGTTGTTAAACTTAATCACCGGTACTAAAATGGTCCAAAAGATTATTATAGCGTTTTCTTCACATTTGTGTAAGAAATGATACTACACATTTTAATGATGCTGCAGCTGCATGTTTTCTAGAGGACAATGAAACTGTATGTTTTAGGACATAATGCATTTGTGGAAAAACCACCCATCACCTACCATCAAGGTGGGTGTCTCCCATGACAGCCATTGATAGCTGAGAGCCATCAGTGGCGCACTACTTAATGGAGCTTTGCTTAATTAGTTTCTGAATGTCCATTTAAAATGCTTTAGCCACTTTTCAGCAAGTCCACATGCACACAGCGGTGCACCCATACTACATTCAGCATTCAGGAAAACCTTAACCTGTCACGTCTGCATCCCTCTTGAAAAGTGGAGGCTAGAATTGCAGACTATCTGCAAATGATGTTGAATTAACATCCCTGGAGATGTCAGGGCTGGTGTGAGAGTCTTATATAGTTACTTCAGCTCTTCAGCCCTGAGCCCAGAGATCTGAGGTCTCTCGTTTGTCCAGAAGAAAAACTGCTAACTGGAAAAACCCAATAAAAACGTGGTAACATGTTACTGATCAGTGATATGTTAAAAAGATAACAAACGACGGGATTTTCATTCATGACTTAAACTGTCTTACGCAAAGACGGGGTCATTGTAAACTTGAGGAATGCTAACAAAGGTATGTAATGTTGTCTGAAAAACAACCCTGAAATAATTGGATGTTTTTGGAAGTGTTTTTATATGCTATGTCTTGCACCTAACGTGACATAAGTACCAGAATGTGGTATTTGTAGGTATACTTTGTGGTATTTTAGACTTTGTCATTTCCAAGACAGTCCAAAAATGTTGATGACTCATCTCACTCAGGGGCGTCTTGCCAGCAGCACTTCCACCTATAGCTGTCGACATAAACATGTACGGGTGGCAGCAGCTCAGGTACCAACCAGAGCAATGTGGGGGACAGACTCTGTATCTCTTTAAAAGAAAAACATAAATAGGAAGAATCAATTTGAACAATAGTAGCCATTTAATGGGGACTGGGCGATGAAACTGATCACATTTCAACTTCAACCATTGTAAGTGACTGTTTGAATTCAATAGACTGCATCGCTACACTTTTAACATCACATGAAGGTGATTATCAAGAGAAGGTAATAAAAACATCTAAGATGCTAACAGTTTTGTGCTAGCTAACCGTCATTTGCAATGCATAAAGTTTCTCAAACTCCTGCTTAGTAATTGAACATAAGACTTTCAAGCTTTCTCTTCATGGAAAAAGTGCAGTTTTAAAGAATAACACCTGTGAATTAGTGGTATAGATTTCAATGGAATATTATTATTACTTAATTACATGCATTACATGTTATGTTATATCCAGGGATTAGACGTAGCATTTTTAAAATGGTGTGCAGTGAGGTAGAACGAACCAGCATTCAAGGGGTTTGATCACTTTCAACCTGAGGAGCCATTAATGGTGATGTTAAGTAAAGAAAACACTTCACCACAGCCTCGCCGTGCTGTGAATGTTCTCATTAAACATAAACGGGAATATGTCCTTTTTTTTCTCTCTTTACCACATCTGGAAACACTTATCAAGACGGAGATATCGCAACAATTAAGTCTCTGAACAGGGAAGGTTTATTCTTCATCCTCATCATACCAGCAACTCAATTTAAAATTATCTTGGAAAGACCGCCAAAGACATTACCTGGGTGCAAGCGAAAACATTCATCACTTGGTCAATAAGTTTGCTGTGTCTTTCCCTCACATGCTCAGAGAAACCTTGGTGCGTGACACACTGAGTTGAAAGGGAGTAAACAAACTTTATGTTTGATCTAATGCAATTAGTCACTGACAGTATCATTACTCTCTCACACACACTTGCACAAATCTTACATCTTAATACACATTAGCAAGTAGGGTTCTCTATCGTTTGCAGAAACTGGATTCAGACTTCTTTATTGCAATCACCAGCTTTGCTGAAGTGTCCCTCATCAAGACACTGCATTCTAAACTCGTACCTTCCTGTAGAGTCGGCGAAAAGAAAGTGAACCTCCCCGCTGGGGCCAATAAGCCTTCGTCACATCATTATTATTATAATTGGCAACCCAAGTGGGATCTGACTTGCACCACACAAAACATAATGACAGTAACAACTGGATCCCTTCATTGTGAAGGCTGGTGGCTCGGCGTTCACTGACAGAGCTGTGGTATTAAGTCGCGGGACAACTTCTGAATAGATAATAAGCTTTTCAGTCTCTTACGACATGTGTGGGACTCTGATGACTGTATTTTGAAATTAACACATCATGTGCAGAGAAACAGTTGCACACTGAAAGAAAAATCTACTGTCATATAATATACCAGCATAAACAGGCAGAGGTCTCAGCAGCCTGCATGGGGGCCCCCACTGACAATGAACGCTGTGATTTAGTCTAGTGTTGAAAGTTAACACTCTTGACCTTTCCGCATAGATAGAGATTTTGAGGTTGGATAAAAGTTTGTTGATTTCACTCTTGACCACAATATTTCTTCATGCTTCTATTTGATGAATCAGTTAAATCTGGTGAAATGATTTCACTAGGTTCAGCTCAGTTCTTTTATCCCACTGAAGGAGTTTGTAATGTGAGCCTCCAAACTGTCTCCTTACCTCAATGTGAATATTTGTGGCTTTTCACTGCAGTGTTTTACTGACAAGAAGAACCTTGAGAAATATTTGTAAAAAGTTGTTCTAGCTGCATCAGTAAATTGTTTATCACTATTGACTATGCCAGTGACTAGCAGAACAGCTATCCATGATGAATCTGAATCTGATGTGATGATTACTATTAGCTGGCTCTACTCTACTACTCTAACTCTGCTTGATTTTAAGGCATTTTGTGACACGTAAGTTAAACAGAATATTAATTTAAATAATATGAATGCAACTAAGAAACAAATTAACCAGTATAAAATAAAATGCATAATTCATAATTCAAGTTTCTCCAAAATTTCATAATCATGTCATAATCACAATAAAGACAGCAATTGTATCAAAGACGATACATTTCTCGGCTTTTAAAAAAAATGCTGGGAGTCACCAGATGTTTAATCAAATTCGAGGTGTTACCTCTCTTGCACAATATCACTTTAGAACTTTAGAGCACTTGCTGCAGGTTGCTGAGTCTGCATCTTTTGAGATGAAGTACAACCAAACTTTTGACCGTTTGGCCTTAGGCATTTTGAAGGTTCACTTCCCTCCATGGAGGGGAAAAACTGATGTGACGTCACGTGTAGCGTCAGCATATATTTACACTTTGGAATGGGAAAAAAAGAGCGAAGAGGGCAGTAATAAAAAATTCAGTCTGCGTTGCTATTCAGTCTGGTTGCTACTGCCATCATGGTACCAAATATTCCCCCAGTGATCCTGTCACATTGTTTTTAGCAACACTATGAGCCCAACCTTTATGATTTAGAATATTTAATAAAATGCTGGATGAGCTACCATGAAATTTGGTCAAGGCGAGTGACAACTGTTTTGAAGAAACAAGGGACATCAACACAGTATTGGGATTATAATATGTTGTCACTGCATGTTGGAAGTATGCCGTTTAACGTGAGTCACCAGATGGTCCGTTACACCACAACCACCTCCAATGTTTAAATAGATTGGAAAGGTCAAGCACTTTCAAATGTGATACTTGGCAGGTGATTGGACCATCTGTTTATCAATCCATCAATCACAACTCGATCAAATAATTGGGGAAGGCCAAGGAGGAAAGGCAAGAAGCTGCTGTTTGGAGAGCTATGAAAGCAGATGGATTTCCACGTGATCTTGTGAAAATCCATCTGCCTTTCAAAGTAAACTGACATTAGCATTCAGCTCAAAATATCAACATTAACCTGCACGGTCATTTTTCTTTTTTAATAGAAATATGTTTTTAGTTTATTTATTTAACGGCAAGATGAACCATTAATATTATATTTGTATCACGTTGATCCTATTAAATCAATTTTTATCTGAACTTAATACTGAGGATATTATTTTCCTCCTGCCAAATGTTCTTGTTAAATCCTCAAAAAAATCCTACAGAATGGTGAGATATCAAACAGAATCCGTTCCAGAACATGGTTCTACAAAGTTTTGCCAGTTTATGAGCGATATAAAACATCAGTTTTGCAGAGAACCAGAGCGGATTTAAGACGCAGGCTTACTCAGAGCACTGTGGTGTGTGTGTTTGACCCAGTGGAGGAAATGTGACTGATTATGATCATTTCAGTCTCACCAGCTTTTTCTACAGTCATGAACCAGTTGATGGGATAAGAATAATAGCACGGGCACCCCGCAGTGTGGGGCTTCCAAAAGCTGCAAAGGAGAGAAACTTTCTGGCAACTTGGCAGGAACCGCAAACAATGTCCAGCAACAATTAAGTCTCCAGAGAAGGAAGCAGGCAGATGTGCTTATTCAGGGTGTCTCGGCTAGGAGTCAAACCCTGAGATGGCACAGACCAACAAATCCAAAGGAGACAGAATTAGCAAATATCCATCTGTCTATCCTTCCCAGTAGATGAGGCCCAAGCTGCTGGGATGCAGTGTGTTGTCTTGGGGCACTAATCATGTGTTTTCACCTCGGTGTTCCGGCGGAGGCAGCCTCCAGGTATAGCTCGGTCAAATTTAGTGATACTGGTGTGGTGGTTCAGCCGTGCAGTGGGACACAGACAGAGATGGTGGCTGATGACGGTTTGCCTAGAAATGTGTGCGTAGAGTGTGTGAGACGGCACTGACAGTGAGTCTCTGTGTGGGTGGACGGGTGGGTGGGCTCTCACGCAGTCTCCACCATCCAGGAGTGCTTCACTTTCAAACTCCAGTGTTGCATTTGTGAAAATCATCACATTTATTTTGCTCTATCACATCAGCATATTTCCTTTTTGTGCGAGTACACAGTCGAGCTATAACAAAAGCACTGTTAGGATTTTGCAGTGCGCTGCAGTGCTGAGGGAACATTAAAGCTGAGAGCGTTAACCTGCTATATATATAATAATATATACGTAGGGAAGAGGCTATCAAAGACATGTGAAGCTAATGTGATTCTTATGCTCATGCTGCCAAGAATAGTAATTAAAACCTTGGTGTGATTGTACCATTTAATTGTCTTACAAGGGTTTTTATTTGGCGATAGCCATCTACGTCGTGGTAGTAGTTTATGACGTCTCGGTAGAGAACAGCTTGTCTCCTCATGAGTAATCTTAAGTCTCCCAAGCTCCATCTCTGTCTATTGTTATTATTACTTCTGGCACAAAAAACTAATTTAGGAATCAGAGTTGGATAATTAAACCTCCAACTGAATCTGATCCCACAGGAGGGAGCTTGCAGGGTGGCTGAGGCTGCTTTCAACCCAGCCAGAGAGATGCACGATTTAAATTTTCTTTTTTTTTTTTTTTTTTTGTGACATTGACCCTGTAATACCCTGGTTGACCTATGTATATCACTGGGAACTCTTATCCTCTTCTTTTCATGTGTTGTTGTCTTATACTGTTGAAAACAGTAGGTTTGGTGTTCTTTGCCAGCTTTGATTTCACTAAAAACCATTTAACCTTTTTTTTTTCTCTCAAATTGACTATAGATCTAAATGAATTACAATTTCTATGTAAAAAAAAATGTGCATTGTTCTTTTTTCGTGTATTTTTCAAATGCACCAAAGGCTCGGGACACACCATACACATGGTCAGCTGTTTTGTGGTAGTTTTTATTATTAATCAACTTCCTGGTGTTTTAGTAGTTATAGGAGTGCATGGATAAACTATGAAAAGGTTGATCATAATTTAGTTTCTATTGACATATGCTAAAAGAAATTAAAATGTGTGTACAGTTTTGACGCATGGAGCTTTTGAGGCTTGGGGGAAAAAAACTATTGATTAAACTTATTGTTTAAAAAAAATTAAAATAAATACAGGCACCTTTCAAGCACATTTTTGATAAACAGCTATTCTTGCTCTAGTCTGTGTATTCATCTACACTCCACCATCTCTGGATTAACAGCACCTGGTATTTTCTAATTTATGTAAGGAGATTAATACCGAACTCGTAAACCTGCCTTTGTTGATTTAAACACATTTAGAACAAACAGTGCTGCATAGCCAGATTTCCATGAGCAGGTATGTCTTTGTTTTCGTTTCGAGAGAAATCAATTTCGGCCCTCTGCTCGAGGAGAAACAATCCATCCCAAAATGATCCTCCGGGACACCTGAACACGCGTTTTATAAATATCTCGTAGGCTTGTCAGCTCGTCCGCACATTAATGCCCCCAAAGAAATACAGTAGCACCATGAAAAATGTGAGTTGTTTCCCTGTCTGCGAGAATGAAATCCCCTATTAAGCTTCCAAACGGCAGCCAATACCCTGCTTCTGAACCACTTGACTTTTCAGAGATCACATCTCACGAATTCAGCGTGTTTGTCTTCTGGTTCGGCGCCGACAGGAAGACACAAAGCTTTCCAAAAGACAGCTTTTAAGATTTATAAACATCCCATTGTGCTCTCTTATAGCCACTCATTTATAAAATGCCACCATGCCAAACAGCCACAGCTTTAATTTGACACTTTAGGTGATGTTTTTGAAATGTGCAGCAGGTGCAAGAATTGTTTGTGCATTGACTAAAATGAGAACAAGAGGTTTGCTTGCAGACACAGAGAGGTTAGGCCGAGGCGTTATAGATCCCAGTACAAACAGAGGCACAGCCAACTGACAGCTGGCATGTTTGGAGTTGCAAAACGGATGGCAACAGGCGGCTGTGTGTCTGTTTCTCTCACCCGACGCACAAATCCCCTCCCTCAGCTGAAGATGTCATCCCTCCCTCTCTGCAAGGCCATGACACCTCACTGCTGCACAACTTAATCCAAAACTCACTGAATGTGCACGATGAGACACAGCTCCCTTGTCAAATAACTTATTTAGTTACCTTCCTTCAATCACACTGGAAAACTTGGAGTCACAATATATTAGAAATAATCGTTAGAAACGAATGATTTCCATAATATTCGGGACCATGAGTTCTGCTTGTCAGACGTTGTTAAGGAGTGAATGAAAAATAAAAAGTTGGAGAAGGGGATTAATATTTTATGATTATGTTTATTATTTGTTAGGTATTGCAAAAAAAAAGTAATAGTTAAATAGGGTATTTGGAAATATATCGCATAAAGCTGATTTATTAGTCTCATCAAAATAAAGCAATACACTGCTCCCAATAGCTTTTGAGCAACAGAATAGATGGTTTGCATCAAGGGCTGGACATTATCCATTTGGTTTCCCTTCATTTTTTTTTTTTTTTTTTGCATGAGCTAAGGTAAAATGGTGTATAATCCAAATCGCTTTCATTTAATTGCTACAAGGTCATTAACGCTTTACAGAACTAAAATGAATAATCCTTTTAGCGCAAGGAAAGCACATGGACGACCCATTGACGAGAGGTTCAAATTCGTTCATACGTGATCTGAATAAGGCATAAATGCTGCGTATATACCAGCATATACGATAAAAAAGAAAGGATAGAGCCGGCATTCAAAGTATTGTAGGAAAAAAAAGTGGGCGTACAGCGTGCTCATGAGGTTACTGTTAGAAGAATGAACAGGAGCACAGACACAGAACAATATCAGTGATGACCGCAGTTAAATTTTCACTAACATAGTTTTCTGCCTCTGCTCCCGACAGTGTCCGTTCACTGAATATGATCTGGTCATTAACACAGCACCTCGCCTTTTGTTCTTTTCATATTTAATACTGTGTACACCTGGGACCGTATTCACAACAGGACCTCATGTAATGTAGAACGTACCGACATGTTTCCAGCAAAGGGTTTGTTTTTAAGAGAAAGGTATTTAAAAGAGAAGAATTAGAATTCTACATAGAGCATCATTCAGATCAAATCGCCTCCATCAGTGCATCAATTGCAAGTGTTGATGACGTCTTTTGAATAATTCTGTCAGACAGCCGGGGCTGAGATCATCAGGGGGGGCTGCAAGCTAATTTTTATTTTACTTTATTATTTTTTTTTGTCGATGTTCAAGTAGTATTTAATTGTAAAAAGTCATTATCTCCAGTATAATTGGATTGGTTGGATCAGCATTCCTGAATTTATACACGGATACTGCACGTCAGTTACATTCAATCTCTCTCCAAACAAATTCACACAATGCTGACGAAGCTAATCAGCACCCAGCAAATCTCTCCGAATTAGCAGTTTACTAAAGTTTTATATCTGGTGTCAGTGGTTTGCCAGAAAACCTGCAGTGGAGAATGGAGTAGACTCTGGAAAATATAAGAGTATGAAAAGCTTAAAAAGCACACGCCTCTTTCTTAAAAGTTTCTCCAAAGTCTGTTATGAGTCACTTGTAGCCTTAGGATTATGCTGATCTCAAACATATCCAGCTATGGCATCATATCATATAACATTCTGATTGTTTAGATTCCAGAATGGATGGAACCCTTTGGTGTTGAGTTCATCAGCAGTGATAACTGGTGTCTGTTTCCAAGTCACCAGATATATTTATAGTATTCCATAAGATTACTCATCATCCCATCTTCTGCTACCGCTTATCCCCACTAGGGTCACGGGGGTTGCTGGAGTCTATCCCAGCCGTCATTGGGCGAGAGGCGGGGTACATCCTGGACAGGTCGTCTATCGCGCTTAGAGAGACAACCTTTCAAACCATTCAAACCTACAGTCAATTTAGAATCACCAGAGCATGTCTTTGGAGGGTGGGGGGGAAACGCAGGAGTACCCAGAGAAAACCCACACAGACAGAAGGAGAACATGCAAACTCCACCCACAAAGGCGGAGAAGTTAACTGATGATTTTACTTCTGCTCTGTCTACTAGACCACAGGTCAAAGAGGCAGACTAAAGGATTCCCTCTGCCTCCTTGAAAGGACCTTGTTTAAGATAAAATATCTCACAGCCTTCAGGGCAGCTGTAAAACAACCGTTATGCAGGGTGGGGGATAAATTTCCTTCAGTGTTGCAACGTGACAACGGTGCAAATTCCTGAAAAGGTATAGAGAATGACCTTACAACTCAGGATGGCAGATACTTGCGCTTTGGGGAGGAAGAGAGGTCAGGACTGAGGTGGCCGTAGTTCTGTCCATACATCTAGTTTTATATCAGTTCTCCTCACTCAGTCTTTACTTTGAGTCTTCAGGGTCTCCGTTGCTCAAGTGAGTTGATCTCATTTAACTAGTCAATAAAAACTTCCATCACATTTATGTGAGCAACGCCTTACATCAGGAAGAAAATCTGATCATAACAGAGACACCTGTGTGCATTTATAGTGACGCGTTGACCGTCATAACCATTTATTTAGCAGCCTTTTGAGTGGACTGTTGTGTGGGTCAGGCAGTTATTTTATGATATTTAAGATGAATCCCCTGAGACTAACAACTTTTATGCAATCACTTAAAGCATTCTATTTAAAGCTGCATTTGTCTGCAAGTCTGTCTTATTCTGCTGTTGATCTGATTCTCCTGCTTCATTATCTCAAATCATTGCAGAACCCCTTTAACCTCAAGAGGATCATGCTATTATACCATAACGATTACAAGACCTCTGTAGAAGGTATTGTGACTGTCTTAAAATTAATATGAAAAAAAAAAACGTATTGGCCCATATTTCTTCTGATTACAACAGCTGTCATATTTGTGTTGGGCTGTTGTGGTGTCCAGTCATTTCCTGGACCGAACCTCCCCACAGTCCTCTTGTGCTGAAGCCAGATCTCAGCAAACAAGCCGCTGCCTAATTTTATCTGATAGGTTTATTCACACTGTAGAGGTTTGCTGTTTAATACCACCTCATTAGCTTCATCTAATCCTACATTTATCCCCGTAATTTGACTCCCAATCTTTAATGATAATTAGACTTTCACACATCCAGTTTAAAGGACCCAGTTAACACATTTCTCCTGAATCTCACACTTGTAGCGTCTCCGAGTGCACGCTGACGTCTGATGTTATGCTAATACGGAAAAAAATATTTATCATTCTTGAACCACGCAACATATAATTGATCAATTACTCAGTCTAAGGAAGTGCAGATTCTGCATTAAGTCAGGTTCCTAAAATGAGGCAAGCTGACAGTGCACAATGAGCTATCTGAATCTGAATGAGCAAGTGCTTGGCATGTCTTTGTGACTTTAACAGCTAATGTAAGAGGCCAGGTGTTGTCTTCTGCAGTGACGTTGAGCAGAAAGGCTAAAACAAGCAGCTTCTGGTGGTGCAACAAAGACTATGTGGAGAAGAGGCAGCAGTGAACAGTACATGATGATTTAGGATTCCTAACAAATCTAGCTTTGGCTTTCAGACAGCCGCATACAGGCGACTGGTGTTCTTATGCAATTTATCTTCATAATCGTCACCTGTTCAATAAGAGACAGATTGGTTCACGCACAGATGCTGTTTGTTATGTTAATTACACGCTTTGTTATTGTCATCTGTGTTTTCCTTAAGATATAGCCACTATTTTCCCGTGGCAAGCTAAACAGTTTGATAAAGAAGATACTGAAAGAACCACCTTTTTGTTAAAATGTATACATGCACGAAAGATAATCCCTGCACAGACATCATCCTAGCTGGACAAATGAGACATATCCATATATCCAATAGGGCGTTTAACTCTAGTCCAATGATGACAGTCCAATGAAAAAGGAAAAGTCAAAGTTTTGTTACATACATTGATCAGTCATAACATTATGACCACTTTCCTAATGCTGTGTAGGTCTCTCTTGTGCCTCCAAAACAGTTGTGTCTCATCAGAGAATGGACATGGACCTTCTGAGGGTGTCCTGTGGTGTCTGGTAACAGGATGTTGTTAGTTTGGGTCCTATGTGTTGAGGGGAGGGGCCTCTGTGGATCATCCTACAGATACTTGATCAGTTTGGGGTTTAGTGAATTTGGAGTCAGGTCAACACCGTGTGCTGTTTTTCATGTTTTTTGAGTTGTTCCTAAACCATTTGTGTGTGTGTCTGTATCAGGCTGAATCCTGCTGGGGATGGCTGCTGCCATCAAGGAGTGTCACTAATATGGGGTCGGGGGACCCGGTCTGATCTAGATGGGTGGTACATGCCTGTGTTATTTACTTCTCCTGTCAGTGGTTTTAATGTTGTGGCTGATCTGTGTATATCTCCTACTAAAAAGTACAAGCCGAAAGACATCTCCAAGTAAAGTTGGTCAACTTGTGGAGTTCCTCTGTGAATTCTCATTAACTATGCTAATAAGTGCACTTCTCTCTCATCTGTTGCAGGCATGCATCCATGGAGAAATTAATTTCACACTGTGGTTCGCTCCATTTGAAAGTTGCCATGTTTGATTGTTTTACAACAATGAGGCAAAGCAGGTGATGCATGGAAAAAGACCCTTTGAGTAAAAACGGATCTCTACAAATTCTTCAACACATGTTCGTGAGAATTCACAAGAATGTTATTAATCCCTTTAATTAGACATGCCTGAATGATCACCCATGTGGATTTTGGGATTTAGAGGTCACATAATGAGCTAAATAAAGGTTATGTGTGTGAAAATATAAGCCCCCAATCCTCAGGCTAACTCACAAGGTTTCCATGTTAGTCATATTTCCCTGCAGGAAAAATGAATATGCAAATGAGATTTCCATCAGCTGCTTTGGAACGATATACCATTTCTTGCATCGTCTTCTTAGCATTATCACTGCCTAGTCCAAGTCTGGGGGGAAACCAAACCATGACAGAAGTTGTAGATCAGGCTTGAAAGCTGCTGTGTGAAAGCATTTTGGATTTAAAAAAGTATGACGATGGATAAGAGCTGGACAAAAGTAAAGCTGTATTTCCAGTGTCTGCGCAGAGTTCCATTTTTGTACAACCTTCAACATTAATTTTGCAAAAATTTCTTTCATAACTTAGAAAAACTGCTTCAAAGTGGAAATACCTTGTTGAACTGAATTGAAAATATTCAGGAAATCAGCAGCAATATCCAGCCCTAGTCAATGAGAGGTGGCGACGTAGGCTGTCTGCTACTCACCAAAAAACTCAAAGAGAAGGAAGAAACAGAACCTGACAGTTTGCCAGTTTAATTAGTTTAAGACTGTTGGAAAATGGGAAGATGGGTTCAGGATTTTCTTTTTCTATTGGAGAAGTTGTTATCACTCTTTTATGTTGGTCCATTTATGGTTTACAGCTGTAGTCTGGAGACGATGGCAAAGAAATTCAGTCTGTTTATTACTTTCGACCAGTTACAGGGCTGACTGCTGAGTGGTTTGACATGACTGGTCAAACAAACTTTAAAAAAAGTCTTAATACACCCACAGTTCAGAAAGCAATCTTTTTATAAAGAGAGACATAGAGTCAACAATTAGATAGTGTCGTGCGATGGATGAAAACATAAAATTGGAAATCTGATTAGCTTGATCTAAGTCTGTTGTCTGTATGTGCTGCTACTGCTGCAAACGAATATCTTGTATTTTATATTTGTGGTACATTTGCTTTTCCGTCTTGACACTAAAGAGTTATTTTCTGATGATCAGTGTACCATGAATGTGTTATATCAGTATTGTAGAAAAACAAACAAAAACAAAAAAACACAGAAACTTCTGTGGGAGTTGAATATATAAAAAGTCTTTTCATCTAATATATGCCCAAAACTGACTCATCCGAGCAACATGTCTATGAGAGGAATTACAAATAAGCCATCATTACCTCTAGGCCAATTTTAGTGGTAATTGTAGGAGGATGACAACAGGTTGGCCAGTATTAAGGCTCATCTTCCTTTGGCTGGTTCAGCAGCTGCCTGCTGGCCACCAGACCATATTTATTCCCCGACAGCCTAAACAGGAATGATTGATGCCTAAAGGCCTGTGGTACTGTGTGTGTGTCTGAGTGCCAAGCTGCTCTATCCATTCAGCACTCTCTCTTGGAACTCATTTTGGCCACACCTGTCACTGTTCGCTTGAGGTTTTCCCTTTTAAGCCCACTGTACTGATCAACTTAGGGGGGGATTGTGATGCAATGTTGGTTAGGAAATCAACACTGCTAGCACAGTCCTTGTTGCACACAAAATGTTTTGTGGGAAACAGCATTCCGACATTAAGCTATATGGAAGCTAGGGCTGCACGATAAATCGTTAAAAAGTCGCGATCTCGATTCATACATACTCGTGATCTCATTTCGAAACACGACTCTTAAGCATTTTATTTCACAAACAAATGCTCGCATTTCTTTCCAGATTTTTTCAAGTGACCCTAAAGGCAGCACTGCTGCTGACTCCTCCCTCGACCTATGGTAAAGCGTCTTTACAACACGTGATTCCGTCAGTGGAGGAAGCCCGTCTACCGTTAAGTGTGTGGAAACAGTGAGGGAGAGAAGCAGAGAGAAGTCAGCGGTAAAAAGTGTTAAATGGATGGTGAAAGGTGGTAGTGGCAATAAACATTTTGTAAAAACAATCACGATTCACATTTTTTCCAGAATCGTGCAGCCCTAATGGAAGCTCTTTGTTTGCATATTAGCCAACTATCAGTTTGTGTAGGAAACAAGTAATTCCCATGGCCCTTCGTCTCTACATATACGTATTTTAAGACCACAGGTGAGGAAACACTTGGCTGTTTCTTGATTGATTGTTGTTGATAATCTCGGCATATGCCTCGTATGTACGATGACCTTAATGCACTGTGGTCTGCTGAAGGCTTTGCCCTCTTTTTATGCCACACACACACGGTTCTTTTAGCTCCAAAGAATTTTAAACCTCCCAACGTCCTGATACTATTGCATTTTTCATTGGTATTTTAAGCAAAGAGTTGTGAGGTCTTAGAAGTCAGCTGGCATTAATTCCTCTGAGACAAAGGGATTCCACTTCTCCCTGGAAAGAGGCTTAAAAGAAAGTCCTCCTGCTTCCAAATAGCTACATTTATGCTATCTCAAGTATATTTTCATATCACTTAATGGACAGGGCAGGGACGGACAGCAATTGAGTATGTTTAATCTATGACAATTATCAATTATCTTTATATTTATTTTCAATTATTTTTTCCTGTGATTGGCAAATAAGTTAATTTGGCTAACCTGAGGAGCTAAATAATTGTCTCATAGCAGCATTAGGTATTGCACTGAGGGTGTAGGTGTGTACATAATACAAAGTGAGAAGAAACACAAGAAAACAGAGATCATTTATGCTGCTTTGTGGAAAAAAAATAAAATTTAATGTATTTTTTTCAACTACCGTGAAAGTGAGGTGGAGAGGTGAGTGGCCAGACATCACAGAGCAGTATTAAATGTGACAAAAACCATAAATTAACTGAAATATTCTAGTTAGCAGAAGTTCTATCAGGTGATGAAGTCCACTTCGTGTTTAGATCAACTTCTCCATTCGCATCACGTTGATTCTGGCTAGTTTAGAGAACCAGCGATTGGCATGTGTGTTAGAGTGGGACGCGGTTTGAACGAAGCCAAATTTCTGGTACATGGCAATGGCTGCCGTCTGCGGCGCGCTGACGTCCAGGACGAGCCGGGCGAAGCCTCGCTCTTTGCAGAAATCCAAAGCCTTCCGCGTCAGCTGGGAACCGAGGTTCTTGCGGCGCCACGGAAACACCACGACCACGTGAGACATCTCGCCGTAACTTCCATCTTGAGAAAACTCCGCGCCTCCTCCCAGCACTGCTCCGTTCCAGTCGTCAAACCTTTCACCTTCCTCCTCCTCTCCCGTTTTCCCCATCACCGCCACCATCCCCACCACCGCGGACTGGCCTTTGACGTCTGCCTCTGCCACCCAGAAGCCGTTATCTGGGTTTTCCAGGTAGCTGGATTCAATGTCGGCCATGTCTGTGCTTAGCCTCCTCATCATGTAGCCCTCATAGATGTCATGGCAGCAGTAATAAATGAGGCCAGCCCATGCACTGCCAAAGAGTAACGCTTGGAAGTAGGAGCTGCCCCCCAGCACGTAGCCAGCCATGGAAATGCTCAGAGCAACACCAACATGGTCTGGATGGGTCATGGCCCTGAAAAAGGCTGGGTACACATGTTCAAGAATCCCAGTGCGAAAAAGTGACATTACCTCATGTTTATCGGAGGGCTGATATTCCCTGATGGAGAATTGAACTGCATGTTAGACAGGGAGAAAAAGGGGAAAGCAGGGGGAGGGAGAGAATGAGAGCTCAGTGAGACTAATCTTCCTGTTGTTGCAATCAGAAATTCCTGCTGGATTTCACAATGGGCTCAATGCGCTCACGTAACTTGTTGAAGTAAAAATAATCAAAACACCTCTTTCTTACTGAATCTTTTTAATTATAGTCCACATGAATAATAAAACCTGGTAATTGCATATGACAACCTGAGGTGGAAATGACAATTAAAAGGAATCCATTTCATCATTTTAAAATGAGTGAAAGCAATTCTTGGGATACAGTACAATTAGGTCTAAAATGAACTAACGATCCACATATTCGCAAAGTAAGATCCCGAGGCAAGAAATAAAAGGTTCTTATATCATGTTAGTAGTGTCATTCACTTCCACTCTTGCTGTCTTATTAGTACCCTATTAATACCCCTACCCATCAAAATCAACACAGCTACTTGAAACACCGCATAGTCTGAAAAGTATAAAAGTTGAACACAATCACAGGGTCAACTTACAGTTATTTGTCTGGTCCATGCCGACTCTTTCCACTCGACTTTCGCTCACTCTGAAAGACTTAAAGCTGCTGCTGCTACTGCTGTTGCTGCTCCCGCTGGACGTAAGCTACAGATTGTCATAATCAGCCATTCACAAAAAGGGATTGGAATTATTCTGGGCATGCTCACCTAAGACCACACACACACACACACACACACACACACACACACACACACACACACACACACACACACTTATTATGTTTAATGCAAGAAACTTTTCAGTTACGTCGTGATGGTGGCCGTTTGTGGAAATGTATTTTCAGTTCCATCAAAACGAACCAACGGTGTTGGTTTTATGAAACTTATTTGTTTTGTTATTTCATTAACTCAGTGAACAGACTAAACTCTGTATTCAGATTTCTCAGGTAGGATTAGCTAAGATCATGAATATATTAAGTCTGAAAACTTGGCAGAATGTGAATTCCACCACTTTAGATATGTCCGAGAATTATTATTAACTTGTTTTTGAGTGCTTCAGTTCAGTTTTGGAAGAACCTGCTGTGATTTCTGGGAGCCTTCCCATCTCCACACTATGAGGTGACATACAATTGTCCTATGGCATGGGTGACAGTGCCTTGTGCAATAACCTGCTGGGCCTCTGACATGATTACATTTCCTGGGCAGGAGAAGGGCCTTTACACCTGTTTAAATCAATAGCACAGCCTCATGAATCTGTGAGCAGTGAAAGGTCAAACAACTTTGGAACTTTCTCAAACCGTAACGTGAATTCTGTTAAAGTTGTATCCTGTAACTGAATATCCTCGCAGCAGACTAATTACATTTAATTCATATATTTGCTCTTATGCTTATACGTAGGGATCTTTTTGATTAAGGTATAATCATATTATAGTCACAGACTTAGTTGCACAAATGCTAGTTGTATAGTTTGGTCTGAATTACAGGTTATTATCACAGTAATAAAACTTCCCTGTGTTGAAAAATCAATGAAATCAATTTAATTAACTGTGCACCAGAGTAAACGAGCTAACTTCACACTGTTATGGAGATGTCAGATGAGTTATTATTCTTCTGGTGGTGCTGAGAGACACCTTTAATGAATGATTGATGAATGAATGAATGAATGTATGAATGAATGAATGTTTGTTTCAAAAATTATGACTCATTCCTCCTATTTTCAAGGACATAGGTCTGAATTAATCTCTAGGAAAAACTGTGATACATTCATCTTCTGCTAAATGTACAAAACATTTATACCAAAGGTACCTACCTATTAACGAATTCAGTTACAGCAGGTTATTGCAAGGATCCTAGAGGTGGAAATCAAGATCCACAGTTCCCAGCTAAGCAGACTGTCAATTGTTTCATGGATCACTGTTCAATGGAAGTTTACGATTGTTTCTGTCCAAGTTGAGATCAGTTCCCTAGTAAAAACTAGCGCTGAACACAAGGTTAGTAATCTACTTACAATAAAATAACATGCAATAAAATCCTACCTGAGCTGACAATGGTGCCCTCAGGCTACGTTGAGACTACCCGCATCTGTTTTTTTGGCTTTTCCAGATTGCGCTCAGATTTTTTATAAAGTCTTGTAAGAAAAAGACTGTTTGTGCAAAGCCTGATCTGAACCACTCTTTAAGTACAATAACAATCTGATTTCTCCAGATGCATATCAATTCGGACCCTTAAAATGTAAAGTATAATTAAGTATATACTGAAGTACGTTTTCGACAGATTTGTTTGTGTACGTACAGAACATCTCTGAAGGGTTTCTGCCTGACGACCTGTAGACCTGCCTGCAGACCTGAGGCCCAGACAGAACTTTTTATGAGCTGTTGGCAGTCGCCATGCTTTCCCTGTGTCTGGACCAAGAAGTTATACTTGAACACAGACTACAACAAACGGCAGCAGGTTCTGCACCTGTGTGAATGAAACTATTTCTTTATACAAGCAGCAGTCTGTATTAGTCTTTCCAAAAGGGAAACCGAAAAAGGCACTATTAGCTAGGAGGCTAGGAGGAACTATAAACTGCCATACAGAGCCGGAGCCTCATGTAAAAAGACTTGGATTTCCTACTGAAACATGACATACACTCAAATCCAGAAAACGTTGTACGCACAAAAACATCCAGATGTATGAACAATAAATGCAAGAGGAGTGATTGGGAGAGTGTGTGTGAGGCTGTAAATGCTGTGGGGTCAGAAAAGCGTCCGCAAAACAGGCGGGGGGACAGGTTTGAACAGAGAGTCATGCGTAAATGCCGTATGTATGGTATTATTTGGTTTGAAATAAATATCAAAGAGGATGTCAAAGACTTTGACTCATGTTTAATTATTATCACAGTTTCCCAGAATTATCTCCAAGTGTCACCAAAGGATCAAGAGCTATAGAGCTATAGCTATGCCAAGTTGGCATGAGACACTGCACAATTCCACGGTCATTTCACTCCAGTCACATCTGAACTTTGCTGTTAAAAAGAACGTACACCACATTTTCAGGTCTCTCTAAAATCATGGTGATTAGTTGGTCTTTCATACTTTTGTATACTTAAATATCGTGTGTGCCCTTCAAACTGTCGCTTCAACATGTTCAACAGGTTGAGAAGCCACTCAACAGGGATCAAAATATAGTGCTCCAATGGCCCAGCACCTCCAAACAGACAAATGTCCCAATCAAAACAACTCAATATTAATACTCACTTCCCACCAAATATCACCTTTCAATGTGTATTGATAAAGTTGCTCGAAGTAATTTCAGGCAATAGCTAGAGTGCTGGATTTGACTATGAAGAAATACATAATACTTGAATTAGGGGATTGCTTTAAGAACACATAACCGTATTTCTAATTTAAAACCTTTACTTGAAGTAATAAGAACAAGCTGTGGCAATAATCAAGTGCCCGCTGGAACAGAATAGTTTCAGTATATAATATCTCATCAACATAGCCGGTGTTAATCTCACTTGGAAAACTTAGTTAAGAGTCCTTCAGAGCTGATTGCACTTTGTCTTGAAACAAAAAGTCATAGTAAAAAAATAAAACACTAAAACTCACACATTAAAGTTGCCCTGGAAACTAACCACAGTGTTCAGACCACATCTCCATTTCCAGTGTGCCCATGAGAACTCACTGAACTGGATTTTTATTCGTGGACATGTGCAAAGACTGCGGGAGGGAAAGAGTCTGTTCGGTTTGCTTGTCAAAGGGCAACAACATTAAGGGATTAAAGCATTGCATTATTGAGAGTGTCCCCTCATATGTGGTGGCTGGCCATCAGTTTAACATACTGAAGGCTACTTTCCTCTCCAGAAACTCTCAAACCAACGTACCAAGCACTGGCTGTAAAGTTAGAAAAAGCTGCACAGTGTTGTGCAGAGCATGAATTGTCCATTCTATTCTTGATTACCAACTACCTGTCACATCCACCACACATGTGTATTGGAGCAAACTGGAGCAAGTGGAGGAAACTCATGCAGGCACGTGGAGAACATGCAAACACCAGGAATTTAGGATCCCAATGGGCAGAAGGTTGGGACCTAGAACCTACTTGCTTAAGGTGGAGGTGCTAACCTCATTTGAATTATGCAGTTACTTTTTCATGCTAGATGACCAATATTAGCATATTGGGATGTTCAGATTAGATGAAGATGGGAAGAACAAGTCTATGCGTTGCCATCTTGACTTTTAGCGTTTGATTACTTCTGTCACTTTCGTTTCTCTTCCAGCCAGCGACAGCAGTCTGACTAGCGCTGACAATGAGGGAGACACAACAAAAACATGGGCGACAGATGCTCAACATTGGCCAGCGAACTGAAAACAAGATATTATGTTGCACATAAGTGAGTGAGCAAATTTTCCATTCAGATAAGTAGATAAGATAATCCTTTAATTTATCCTACAGTGGGATACATTTAATGAAATTCCTTCCCATTTCTGAGTATTTATTGTTGTATTTTCTGTCCAGACATGAAGGTGGTCTTTTTATCTAAGTGGAAACTTAGAGAACACGAATAAACTAAAACATATACACTTATCAAACATTAAAATAACACACAGCTGTTACATGGGTTTGACAAATAGCTCAACTGTAATTGCAAGCATCAGTTTAGTGTATTATTATTTAAATAAAACAATAATTCACAGTAACATTCATGTGTTGCTAAACAGCAATTCCAATGTTTTATGAGAGATAAGAAAAGTCAGTATTTGGATGATTTTGAATGTGAGCAGAAAGCTGCCTAGAGTCATAAAGGAAAAGGGTGATGTGGTCAAATGCAAACAAGAATGACGGGATGGTCAGTACTGGACCGTCTCCCCCAAAGCTCACAGATGTTCCATGGTTTTTATTAGCTGAAGGGTTTCATACTGAAAAAGTCTAAAGGTTCACAATAAAACCCCCTGAGAGCGTGGTCTTCTACACCAAACAGAGGTCCTGCTTTGTTATTCTGAACCACACAGTTTGGCCTGAGGGCTGTCCCAGAGAAAAGGCCATGTTGTTGCTTAAATCAAAAGAATTTATTCTCTAGGTGACATGAAGGTGTTTAGAAACACCTCACTTGCTTTTCATTTTTATTTATTTATTTTTTGGCCTGCAGGTTCTGATTAAAAAAAAAAGGTTATCATAGATTACATATCTTTGGCACTGGACTTTTGTTACTATGCCAATATGTTTCTGTAAATAATTATCTAATAGACAGACAGACAGACAGACAGACAGACAGACAGACAGATAGATAGATAGATAGATAGATAGATAGATAGATAGATAGATAGATAGATAGATAGATAGATAGATAGATAGATAGATAGATAGATAGATAGATAGATAGATAGATAGATAGATACTTTATTCATCTCAGTGAATGAGAAATTAAATGATGTAAATGATTTCAGAGCACATTGTTTCTGGGGCAATTATCGTCATCATCAGATGTTAGAGTTAGCGATATCCTCAGGCTGTAAACAACTCAAAAAAAGAAAAAAAGATCACTAAACTCCATCTATCACACTCAAAAAGCTGCACACTTCTTATTTGGGATTCGGTCTCCCTACCAACCATGAACCATGACTCTGTATTTATCTGTTCGTGTTGGTAGTTAGATGCAAATTGCCTCTATGGATCAGGCTTGTTCCAGTGCATCCCACAGATACGTGATCAGTTTGGGATCTAGTGAATTTGGAGGCCAGGTCAACACCTTGTGCTGTTCTTCATGTTTGTGTGTCTGTGTCAGGCTGCATCCTGCTGGGGATGGCTGCTGCCATCAAGGAGTGTCATTGCTATGGGGTGGGGGTGTCTGGTCTGGTGTAGGTGGGTGCTACGTGTTATAATGTTGTGGCTGATTGGTGCGTATGCCAAGCAACCTCACATAATGCTGATCAAGGTCAATGGCAACAGATAAATCTCTGAAGAAAACCTTGTTAAGTTCTGAGGCCCGGTGCGATGGCACCGACAGTCGCCATCTTGACAGTTCTTACGCATACATCCTTGATATAATCTAAAGATGAACGTTACATAAAAACGGTGCCCCCTTCTAGTTATCAGGAATGAAGAAATTAGCTATAGAGACCAACACAGTTTTTTGTATCAGCCTGTGTTTCCGTTGTTAAGATGTACATTTTAAAATACAGGTCTATGGGGAGTGACTCACTCTGGGAACCAGCCTCAAGTAGCCATTTGAGAAACTACAGTTGGCAAATCAGCGTTTGCTTGATTTTTCTCCCCAGGAAGTTGCTACTTAGTTTTACTTCAACCAACTGAGGAGGGAGTGGAGCTAAATTTACTTAGTTATTCTCATTGTCAAAAGGGGGAGCCAAAAGGTCTGTACGGTAGCTTTAATCTAAATACAAATGAACCAACAAATGAACCAAAAATAATCAAGTCAATGTGCTTTGCTTGCTCTCGCTCCAAATACAAATTGCACGACAACAAAAGGCTTTTCAGCAGAACTATATTGTGTCTCAGACTCATCCCGGCCTCTCGGGGGGGATGACTGGGTTAGAGAAGAAAGTTGCCGAAGCAGCAGCCTGAAACTAAACTCCATCAATCACACTTAAAAAGCTGCCCACCTCCACCTAGCCACCAATATGCCAGAAGATGTAGGGGGATTATAGAGGGATTTTGCAGCAAGATAAATCTGTGAATAACCAGTGGCTTGTTTTTCGTTAGGAGAGACTGATATAGTTTAAAGTTAATTACTGACTTGGGGACACGGTCTTAAAAGTTCCTGCATGGTTGTGGGCTATATTGAACAAGCGATTTGTCTCAGACAAGGCACATTTTGAAGAGAGTCTTAAAGTAACCCCGATAAAGAAGAGAAGGCAGTGCATAGAGGACAAAATTAATTAGATTGAGAAGGTGAATAGACAAACACAATCTTCTATTTCTCTCAGTCAAAGCGACACAGTAAAATAAAAGACACAGGCTGGTGCTTCTACATTACTTAAAATTACATTTTTAATGCTTTTTTTTCATCAGAAGATATCCAGTGAGGCCCAGATTGGAATGTGAAGGTTGACAGATCCTCCACAAACTCCATCAAGGCCAACATGAATCTAATCACATACGGTATGTTTAATATTTAGGATTTAAAGTCTGTATATCAGGTCACAATAACCAGTGAGAGAAGCATTTCTATAGGGACACAGAGCAGCTGATGGTGCCGTCCAACAACAGTGAGCCACTGTCGACATATTTCAGAACTGACACTTAAAATCTCAACTCCAGTTGTCACTGAACAACAGACACATCGTGTTCATGGAGCCTCCCCAGTTTCTTTCTCAGCTTTCTCGCTTGCTTAAGTTTGGTTTCTACTCCTGCGACTGGTCTACACAGAGTCGACACCGCGGGGGGCTACGCCGCTGAAAGGATTGACACCGGTGTGCTGGTGTGGTGTCAACATTGTTCTGCAGCTACACCGCTAAAACTCTAGGCGGCAACTGGTCCACCGTGCTGGGCTTCACAAAATGGTGAGGGGAAATGTTGAAGTTAACTGATGAGTTGTCATTTTCCCCTAAAACTGCAGCGCATAGAGAAGATATGCGAGTAGACGGTTCGTTAGAAGCTGAACAAGGAAGGAACTTATTACACTCGTCCAGTCTCTGAGACACATGAACAAGGATGTGTAATTTGGACATATCCTCTGCACAACTATAAATTAAGCTTCTGTTTTTCTTATTTTCTCACTGCAAAGGATTGTGACATTCCCACAAGTTTGCACGTATGTTACCCCCTTCTACTACACTGGAGTGTTGATGAGTAGATCTACAGCTAGTTGTTGCCTCACAGTTTTATTTACATCCACCTATCCATGAGATGATGTGATGTGTTCCATCCAGTGTTTCCTGATCTGGGACAATAGTCTGAACAACAGTGTGTGCAAGTTTGAGATTTGAGAGAAGAAGTTTGTCTGCAAGTGTGTGATGCAACTTGATTCCAAAACCAGGTAAGAAGGTAAAACTCCTGTAGTTTGAGCCAAGTTATAGTCACAGCTTCTGCACAAACACATAAGAATGTATTTACAATTATGAATTATTAGAAATTACTAGAAAATATTAGAAAATACTCCAGCTAAGATTGTTTTATGCATTTGACTTGGTAAAGTTTCTAGCCAAGTTTGACCTGTTCAGCTTTACTTCTGCTCTTAGCTCCTGAGATTCTCCAGGAAATTATTTCAGTTGAAATTTCTACCATTAATTCATTTTAAGGTCATTATTATTCACACTTAAAGTTAAATAGACCTATTGTCTTTTTTTTTTATTCCTCCTCCGTCTCCAATGTTAATGCCCGACAATCTGATGGAATACCTTGTAATGCACGTCTAAATTTTACACAGTCGTGTCTGCCCATAAGTAGAGTCGGTAATTTGCACTTTCGGTTATTTATTTTTTTTCCATTACCTGGTAGTGCTCAGTGTTCACGTAAAAGTAAACAGTCTTCTGTTTGAATGAGAGGACTTTTTTAATGGACTCTGCCGTGTCGCAAAATTGGATTAGAGCATATTCAAGCGTAAAATGTTTCCATGCATCAAATCATTTTATCTGATGTAACATATTACAAATGCAGATCCCATAATGCACTATGCATAAAAGCACAGCTCCTTTGTCTTTTAACAAGGTGGAAGCTCCATTTGAGAATGCAAATTGAACTCTTGGATTGAATAGATGAATAAAAGAAAAAAAAATGTAAACAAATCTAAATAAGACAAAAATTAACCTGGCATCCTGCTATTCATCACCACCTGAACATTAAAAATGCTCCATTTGACCTCTGCTCCAGCCAATTTCAACACAATATCTGCACCTCTGAGGGGAATTATAATTGGAGACAGATGCTACAGCAAAAGCTGCATGATGCAGTCAGATGGCTTTGCAACGTCTCGGTTATTGCCCATCAGTTTTTTTTTTTTCCTTTTGGGAAATTAAATTGAAATTGCACCTGCATATAAATGGGGTTTTCATACATACCATATTGTATCTACACATCAAAAACAATGACCCAAACATTTAAGAGTATTCTGCAACAACAGCATCAAACCTGGCAGTTACTTAGTCAGTCAGTCAGTTAGTTAATTAATAGTTAGTTAATACTGACATCACAAATAGATCTGCAAGAGGGTTGCGATCATTGCATACATGTACAAATAATCTAGATATAAAGTTGTGTGCAGCAACTAGTAAGGTTGGAATGTATGTCTATATGCATATGCAAAGGCATTTTTGTAGAACATTATTATGCTCAGTGAAGTTGACCTTTGGCTTTTTAGGCATAAAACGTCATCACATTGTTGTATTAGATATTTGTGTAAAATGTGTTCCTAATTAGTTTGTGGCATACTAAGTAAAGGGCAAACAGTGTGTGAGATCCCAGTGACCTTTGACCACCAAACTAATCAGTTCATTCCTGAGTTCAAATGAACATTTGTGCCACATTTGCACAAATCCCCTCAAGGCATTCCTAAATAACAAAGAGATCATGGGACACACGGGAGCCCATGGTGACAATGACCTGGGACCACAAAAGTGTAATGAGTTCATCCTTGAGTCCAAGTGAACATCCATCCGTTATCCGTGACTCTTTATTCTGTATGGGGGGACAGACAACGAACAGGACGCCAGTTCATCAGCAGGGTTACAAGGAGAGAAACTAACACAGATCAATGGAACCAGCATGTATCTGGATGGAGGGCGAAGTCAGAGAACCTGGACATATAGGCCTACCAGCGATATATATTCAAAAGGCCAGGCTGAAAGACTCAAACTCAGAACAACACAGTGTTGCCCCAAGTTAACATTCGTGGCACATTTGAAAACAAATTCCTTCAAGGTGTTGTGAGTTATCGAGTTTACAAGAATAAGAAGGACGGACGGACAACCCAAAAACATGAAGCCTCTGGTAATAGAAGAAAAATAACAAGTACTTACCATTAGGTCACAGGAAATGTCCATTTATACACAACTGAATCCATTAACATATTCTATGTGGTTGATCTATAATAAAGACACATGCTAAATTTACAGAGAGAAGAAAAAATTTGTTGACCACATCACTATAAGCAATGATTTGGTAAGTAGCTCTTAACAGCTGCCTCACACTCATCAATTATAAATGCTGCTAGCCTTTTTATATCCAAAGTCCAAACACATGTCTGCCTGCTAGAAGCTCTAATACTTCTCATTATTTAATCTGTTCGATGAGGAAGTCCAGGTATCTAATTAAATGGTCAGCAAGAAAGCAAACAGGGGATTTTCTCAAGCTGCTGAACTGGTCTTTTACTTATAATTCGGGCACTGCAGAGCTGATATTGTCCTTCAGTTGGGCAAATTCATGATTAATCAAATCAGCGAAAGCTAAGAGACATGACGGGATCCTCTGTGGTTGTAATCCAGCCCTTTGGGTGCAAACAATACTTTGAATCACATTTTTCTCAACATCTCTTCAAAAATTGTAATAATGTCAGAATAATTTTACATTTTTTATCATTATTTTAGTTTGCAGCATTGACATTATACGGTATGACTAGACCAATGGCCATTTAGAGCACCGTTTTGAAGTCAAAGCTTTTTTTTTTTTTTTTTGCAAAAATGCAGAAAATATCACAATTAAATCACAATTAAAAAATCCACAAAGACACCATTTCACTGGAAACATACAAGGCTAAAAGCCACTCCCCACCAGGCAGTATGAACCGATTTGCATGAACCGTGTTTTAGTATGAAATAAGTCTGTCTCTTTCTTTACGTTGATGGAGTTCATGTTTTCAACGGTCTTTCTTCCAACCCCACGATCTACACTGAAAACACAAAGTAACTCCTACTCTGAAGAAAAACTGTTTCATTTTTTCCCCAAACACGTTTCTTTTTTTCATGTAACATCCAACCTTGTCCACAGAGACGTTTACACTGCCAGTTCACACACGTTCAGCCTGATTCACAAATACACAAGTGAAAGATACTGGTGCGAGTCAGAATGAAAGAGGCTTTAATTCACACGATGAAACCATTTCTTGTATCTCTTGAGCGCAGAAAACGCTCCGACACGTATGCTCAAACGAGGCCAGTCTGTTAAAAGTGTGTAACATCTTCAGATCTGCACAGATCACGGTTTTAAGGGCTGAGCTGCAACATAGGCTAGTCTAGTTATATCATAAGATACCTCAATAGTCAACTAATTACACAGGGGTTCTATTTAGGTGTTGAATGCCACTTTGTACACACACAGTTTTTCAAGGAAACAACACATGTAAATAGCAAACGGTTTGGGTCAGTGCTCAAAGAATCTGCTGAGAGACCAAAACCTAATTGTAGCTTCATGGTTAATTATTGACAGGGGTCACCACTGTGATTCACAACTATGAATCAATGCAACAGAAGCAATGCAATTTCTTTTGAATGCTAGCAGCCTTTAACAATGTATTCAATACATTAAAGTGGATTTTTGTTCTTTGCAATGTATTTTTTATTTAAATTTTACAAGTCAGCTTGTTTATTTTTTGGTATTGTAAGCGTATCTTGCTGCCCCTTAGTCTCCCAGTCCAGATTTATTTATATGTGACTGATCAACTGAGAAGTGGGGAGTACACAGATACTTTGAATATACTCAACCTGCTTACATTTCACCTTCGATGCTGCCAAAGTCCTCCTCATGTAACGGAGACACAGACTTAATACTTAAAAGTTAATCAATAAACACATGGGTTACATTCATTACAGTGACTGTAATGAAATGTCACATCTACTTACAAAAATATGGTCCTTGCAAAGTCCAGTACTGCCGATAAGCAGGAGATGAATGAGGACAAGGAAGTGACTGTTATAGAGGCCAGTACCACCATATTTATAGGTCAGAAGTTATCGGTTATTGGGATTTTAAAAAATCAAGACTGTAGGTGGTTCACACAAGAGTATTTGTGATACACAAGAATGTAGTTCAGTTGAACAGCTTCCATGAAAAGGAGAAAAAAAATATGACCCAAACTAACTCAACCCACCTAACAATGGAGATGATCCACAAGGTACAGACTTTGAGACAGAAGAAATAAACTGAACTGTTACCTCTACCTTTTATAACGTATATGTAAAAGAATGAACAGAAATGACTAGAGGATTCAGGCGCACACAGAATGAGCAGTCAGCAAACAAATAAACGGCAACAGCACAAAAATAGAGCCACACCGATCAGCCACAACATTATGACCACTGACAGTAAGAGGTAAAAAAACATTGATCATCTTGTGACAATTCATAGTCCTGCTGTGAAACTTGTGGACCTGGTATTCATGTGGATGTTACTTATACATGCACCACCTACCTAGACCAGACCAGACCAAACCAGACCAGACACCCCCACCCCATAGTAATGACACTCCTTGATGGCAGCAGCCATCCCCAGCAGGATGCAGCCTGACACAGACACAAAAAAATACAAAAAAAAAAAAAAAAAAAACGTGTAAAAACGTGAAAAACAACACAAAGTGTTGCCCTGGCCTCCAAATACACTACATCCCGAGGACGCCCTCAGAAGGCCCATGTCCATTTTCTGATGAGTCACGACTGTTTTGGAGGCACAAAGGAGACCTACACAATATTAGGAACGTGGTCATAATGTTATGCTTGATCGGTGTATAGCATGACAGTGAATGACATCATCAGCAGCTCACACTTAGCTTAAACTCCGGCGTGAGAGCGAGTTGTAAACAGCCCTGGTATCTGATCCAAAGGTACGAAAGGTGCAGACGCGCGGCTCGACGTGATCATTGACGCCTCAATCGGGCTGTCAGGATGACAAGGCATCGGATCTTTAGACACTGCAGACATGAGACCCGATCTGAGGGAAGAGGTATCGCTACCATGTTGTAAAAATCCGCGCTGTACTCCTTGAATGACTATAAGGAGACGCTACTGGCTGAACAGGTGCGAACGAGCCAATCACTGAGAAGCTTCCTGCAAGAGAAGAGGGCCAGTCAGCCAATATAAGCTAACCATGGTTCATTCAAGAGCAATGGTGGAAAATGGAAATCAACGGCACATAACATTGATCGTCGTTATTTAAAATATTTACGAGTGATATTTTCCGTAGTCATAATTTCACTTTACTTTCAACTTGATCATTATTGTAAAAATCTGTTTCAATATGAGCCCTGGAAAGTAATAATCGTTTATCCTTCTCGTGTTTAATGATGCGTGCTTCATATCATACACATAGGCTGCATATGAATTAGTGCCATTGGCTCTAATAAATTCTAAGAAATATTATAAACCCGCTGGTTACATGTAATGACAGCTCCTCTGGTGCTGCTGAAGAATCTTGCTCATTAAATTCTTCTTCAGCGTCCTCTGACAGGTGTGGGCCCTACTGTTCACAACTGATATTTAAGGTTATCACTGTCAGTTTGTGGTGAGAGGAGACGAGGCTGGTGCTTTTGTGTCCAGTTCCACAATGAGTGAGAACGATGAAGCTGAATGAGGAGAGTGTGCAGCTGTATTAACTTGCCTCGCACACATTTCTAGAGTTATGCATAAAGAAGATTTGGAACACGACACCAGGTAACACACAAAAGAAAGCAGCCTTTATTTACGAAAAGTTCATTAATAGGTCATAGGAGACCCTCTGGAAAAAAAAAAAAAAAAAAAAACAAGAAAGAAAAGAAAAAAGAAGCTAGGCTCTCAGGTGGGCACCACCCACAGATGTTCCACATACAGCCAACAGCCACATCTGGATGAGCAGTGAAATGTCTCCAGTTGTCTAGGTTTTTAATTCATGTTTATAGTTATACCGTGACCTGAATAACTGAGAATCTTCCCAGACGAGCTCCTATATAGAACCAGCCAACGCCCACACAATCAGCCATTAGGGAGCCGCACCTAGAACACAGACACGGAAAAGACACAAGCAAAGCAAAACTTCTAACAACACTTGATGTTTCTATATAGTTACAAGCTCTCAGCGTCTCTACAGTGTTTGCATGTTCCAATTAGTCATTATAGATGTGCATGCTCTTCCTTAAAGTTATTGAAACCCAATTTGACCGTGGAAAGAGAAACATGCCCTTGGTGTGTATAAAATGATACAGTAATACAGTATGTATGTAATCTTAATATCAGGATATAATTATGGTTTTCACTCAAAGCTTATTACATTTATTTTAGTAGAATTTTAGAGTATATCCATGAGAAAACACATACACACCTAAAATTTAAAACAGCCCTCATACAGATCTAGCCACATGTCATGCTGAGCGTACATGTCTGACTTTTTAAAACTATAAATCAGTATTCACACTGCATCATTAATACTTCAAAATACACAGACTCCTAAAAACTGGAATATCTCACAAGTTTCAGACGTGAAACTTGAGGCAGGTTTGATCAGTTCATCACATACATTTGTACATAAGGCTCCTTATCACTGCCTCACGTGTGGGTACATTAATGTTGATGAATGACTCATAATAAATCTTTCTCTAACACCCTCATAGCATAACAGGAAACAGCATGGATGTCTCTGAGATGTGCAGAACAGGGATGCAGTAAATAACCTTCAGATCATTTAGGTGTGTTTTAATGCGCAAGGCTTTTGATACAAAGCAATAATTCGTTATCTGCGATAGTAGATTTGGTATCGTTGTCCTCTCCAAATAAGCATCTATTTAATTACATCCTTGCATCAGATTTTATATTCTCCACACTTTAATGTGATGGAACCAGTGAGAGCAATCAATACAAAGTCAAACCTGCTCATCCAAGGCTAAACAGGTTTACACAACTGAATAACATATGGTTGCATTTCTATTTAAGTCATGTTCCTATTGAGAGATTAAAGGAAATATTGATTGTTTATTAAATATTTAAGATTTTTTGCGGGCTTCAGTAAACCCAGTTTTCATACGGTCTAGACGATTCTGTCAGGTAGGGTGAGTGTTGAGGTGAGGACCCAGATACAGGACTAAAGATGAGGCAGGGAGTTCAACCAAAAGCATTTAATAATTAACAAAAAGCGCTGCACAAGGCAGGAAAATACAAAATACAAAAATCACAGAAAAGAGTCACAGCAGGGCAAAGATACAAAGACCGTGGCCGTGGAAACTAGGAACATGTGTAACATAACGACACGACAGAGAACAAAAGAAAAGGCAGGGCTATATACAGGTGCTGGCCAGTAAATTAGAATATCATCAAAAACTTGATTTATCTCAGTAATTCCATTCAAAAAGTGAAATTTGTACATTATATTCATGCAATGCACACAGACCGATGTATTTCCAATGTTTATTTCTTTTAATTTTGATATTTATAAGTGACAACTAATGAAAACTCCAAATTTGGCATCTCAAAAAATTAGAATATTGAAAAGGCCAATGAAAAAAATGTTTTTTTTTTTAGAAATGTTGGCCAACTGAAAAGAATGAACATGAAAAGCATGCGCATGTATAGCACTCAATACTTAGTCGGGGCTCCTTTTGCCTCAATCACTGCATTAATGGCGTGGCATGGACTCGATCAGTCTGTGGCACTGCTCAGGTGTTATGAGAGCCCAGGTTGCTCTGATAGTCGTCTTCAGCTCCTCTGCATTGTTGGGTCTAGCGCATTGCATCTTCCGCTTCACAATACCCCATAGATTTTCTATGGGGTTAAGGTCAGGCGAGTTTGCTGGCCAATCAAGGACAGGGATACCATGGTCCTTGAACCAGGTACTGGTGGTTTTGGCACTGTGTGCAGGTGCCAAGTCCTGTTGAAAAGTGAAATCTGCATCTCCATAAAGTTGGTCAGCAGCAGGAAGCATGAAGTGCTCTAAAACTTCCTGGTAGACAGCTGCATTGACCTTGGACCTCAGGAAACAGAGTGGGCCAACACCGGCAGATGACATGGCACCCCACACCATCACTGACGGTGGAAACTTTACACTGGACCTCATGCAACGTGGATTCTGTGCTTCTCCGCTCTTCCTCCAGACTCTGGGTCCTTGATTTCCAAAGGAAATGCAAAATTTGCTTTCATCAGAAAACATAACTTTGGACCACTCAGCAGCAGTCCAGTCCTTTTTATCCTTGGCCCAGGCGAGACGCTTCTTACGCTGTTTCTTGTTCAAGAGTGGCTTGACACACGGAATGCGACAGCTGAATCCCATGTCTTTCATGCGTCTCTTCGTGGTGGTTCTTGAAGCGCTGACTCCAGCTGCAGTCCACTCTTTGTGGATCTCCCCCACATTTTTGAATGGGTTTGTCGTCACAATTCTCTGCAGGGTGCGGTTATCCCTAGAGCTTGTACACTTTTTTCTACCACATTTTTTCCGTCCCTTCGCCTGTCTGTTAATGTGCTTGGACACAGAGCTCTGCGAACAGCCAGCTTCTTTAGCAATCAACTTTTGTGTCTTGCCCTCCTTGTACAAGGTGTCAATGGTCGTCTTTTGGACAACTGTTAAGTCAGAAGTCTTCCCCATGATTGTGGAGCCTTCAGAACAAGACTGAGGAACCTTTTAAAGGCCTTTGCAGGTGTTTTGAGTTAATCAGCTGATTAGTGTGGCGCCAGGTGTCTTCTATATTGAGCCTTTTCAGAATATTCAAATTTTCTGAGATACTGAATTTGGTGTTTTCATTAGCTGTCAGTTGTAATAATAAAAATGAAAATGAATAAACACTTGAAATATATCACTATGTGTGGAAGGAAAGTATACAGTATACAAGTTTCACCTTTTGAATGGAATTACTGAAATAATTCAACTTTTTGATGATATTCTAATTTACTGGCCAGCACCTGTATACACAAGAGGGCTCAGGGCTGATGAGACACGCGAGGATAATCAACACAGATGAGACCAATAAGCATTCAACACACACGAGGAAACACGACAGGAAATCAAGTACTTAACAGAATAAAACAGGAAATACAAAACACAATACAAACAGACATCAAGACAGAAACAGGAGGAAGCACGAGAAACAGGAAACTAAGAAACATGACAAACTAAAACAAGAAACACAAAACGACAAATCACTGTAAAGGTGCTCAACAGCTGCCAATGGCAGAAAATATTTATAATCTTTCCACATTAAAAGCTTTTAAAAGAAGCACAAAGTCAACGTTTTTAAGGGTCCTGCTCTAAGTCATAAGGTTATGGCATTCAGCATTTGTTTAAAATAAGTAAGACAGCAGCTGATTCAGCAGTGTTTTCATTTTGACAGCTGCAGCTTGGAGTACTATTGGATTATATTGTATTGTATTATTGAATCCAGTGTGACAGTATCACAAACTACATCCTCCAAAATGATCATGCAGCAGAATTACCACCTTTAAACTGAAGCTAAGATTTAGTACAGAACTGTTACATTGGAGTGTTTTCATTTCACTATTGTTCCTAATGAAGTGGCCATTGAGTGTATTCTCATTGGAACCAGCACTGTCCATACGTCTGCTTATTATTCACGCCCCCCTTTTTCCCCAAAAAAATTCATTTCTCTGTGTGTGTTTTAGTTTCATTTAACCAAGTGAATATGTAAATTGAAAGATTTAATAATTATACGCTGTTTTTTAAGCCCACAAAAAATCCTTTGATTAACTTTTCCAGTTGCCACAAACCATCAAGGCCTCTCATGTTGTTCATTCCAGCCAGGATTAATATTGCATACTTTGTTTTTACACCCATACAGGGTTAGATAGTGCCAGATAATTTACAACAGCATCAAACATTCAGTCCGCTTCAAATCTACCAGAAAGAGTATGCTATTGAAAAGCAAGTCAAGTTTTCCTGGCAAACTTTTACTTTCAGATAGAGGTAATGTTGTAATTTATATCTTACAGAGGAAGACATGGATGTAAATATATTTCATATCTTGATCTGTTTCTATGTTATATGTTATATTCTGTGAAATGTATGGCAGTGTGCTCTGCTCTGTGATCTGTGAAAAACTAACGGGCTTTTCAAATGCAAATCTAAAATCCTTTTTTTCAGTCTGGCTTTTGTTTAGAAAGTTTTGTGACCAGTGGGGATTTATTTTTTTGTAGTTGTGTTTTAGAATGCTCCCTCCCTTTCCTTTCATCCATTATCTTTAACCGGGATTTGAATCACTAATGTAAGTTAAGATTCACAGTCATCCTGGTCTGGGTTTATCCAAAAACACAAAGCTGCGTTAATAAAAATTTGCCAATTAATTTTTTAAAAGTTAGGTCCCAGTAAAGACACAGGAAATCATGGGGTGATGGAGGGTTGATGTCACCGCAGTGAAGCCTCAGCTTAATGTACACCTATCAGGGCATCCCTGAATGGCCAATTAAATTTAACAATGTATGTCTTTGGACTCTGGGAGTAAACCAGAACAGCCATGCTGTACCACTGGGCCACCCTCTGTTTCTGTTGATTCATTGTCACCTCAGAGCTGATTCTAGGTTCAAACCAACATAGGGCCTTTCTCTGTAAAGTTTGCATGTTTCCCGTTGCATAGGTTTCCTCCAGCTGCTCCATCTTCTTCCCACTTCCTCCTTTACAAGACATGCATTTATTAGGTTAAATGTTCACTTCAAATTGGCCGTAGATGTATATGTGCCAGTTTAAACAGGCTCAAGATCCAAGAACAACTATAAATAATGGATGGACTGATTCATCATTACTTTACTGAATGCTTTTCACTCATTTTCATTTCTCATGTGGATCAAATTCTTTATTAATTATGTTATTATTAGCTCATCACTAACCTGCAGAGCTCTTTATATTACAGCAACCTATACTTAAGGTACAGTTCCAGTGTTTCCCCCACCATTATTTTGGAGGGGCACCCCACTCCCCAGACGTGACCCTGTCCCCCCCCTGAAAGTCAAGTTAATTTCATTTATATCACCAAATCACAACAGAAGTAATTTCAAGTCACTTTCCTATAGAGCACACCTGGCCCATGTTATTTTAATAAATAATGAGGTTACTGATATAATTTAAGTCAAGATATTTCATTTAATTTTCTTCATCGTCGTGTATCTCTTCTTCTCCTCTGCTGTCTGTTTTAGTTGGACGGAGCTCTGCACCGACGTACACCCAAACAAACACGTGAACACACACCTACAGTCAGAATGCCAGCATCAAACCGGACTAGCAGGGCTGATGTGGTGGTGACTGTACGGTGGAGAGAGGAGCTAACCACAGGGCTAAGTTAGCATGCTGAGGCCGTGTTAAACATGCTGCTGTTATTCAGCGGATGGACTCGGCATATATGTATGTTGTGTGTTAACAGACTGGTGAGTACCTCTATTTATATTTTAGTTTAGTTTGCCGTGTGTGCTACTGTGGAACACTAGGCTAACCAGTTGTCTGCTAACTGGTACAGCGTTGCTACTCTTTGTGTAACAATATCTGTAAACATATTGTGGTATTTAGTGTTCTTGTGCTTGTGGTGGAGATCAATGAATAATAAGTTAGCATGTGTGCCAAGTCATCATGTACACACATAAAACAGAGCTGTTCTTGGTTCTGGGGCAGTGGTAAAGAGCCACTGGAGACAATAGATGTTAAAATATTTTACTGGACCCAAGATGATGTCAGGGTTTATTTGTATACAGAGCACAAAATTGAGATGGGATCTGGGAAGCATTTGGAGACACATGTTACTGCTAGCCCTGACCACACCTAAAGATGGTCACTTGCAATCCAATAGAAGAGGCCCTAGGGGGCACATGACATTATGGAGGTCATGACCGAGTGGGGCTCAAAAACCAAGGCGCAGAGAGAATGTGCCTGTTATTATAGTATAAAAATACTGTAAGGGCCACTAATGGCCTTCCACTGGATTGGCTGGAGGCTACACTGTAAGCATGAGCTTGGTGTCTTGAGGAGGCTGAGACCTCCACCTGCGGCCACAGTGGGCTGATCATCCGGCTGTTGGGTTGGACAGACCAGAGTCAGCGGAGGAGGTAGGACCTTCCAGCCAAACCTCCAGACTCCAGAAAAACAGCTCCTATTTAAAAGTTCCTGCTGTTAAGTTGTCACAGCGATGCCATGATGACATCATTGGGAACATGAACAGCATGAATGAATCCTATCTTAAACATATAACATAAAAACTAGTCTATATACTGTACAGTACATGTGTGGTCTTGTGGACGTTAACAGGAATAGACTAAAAGTCATCAAACAAATAATTAAAAACATTTTATTTGTTTGTTTCTGTTTTTTAATTTGAATCTGTAAAATTGTCATTCACAAATCTATTGAGTTGTTAATCAATGTGAAATCAATGTGAAAGTGCCAACATTATGTGTTCCCTGCTATTGAAACTCTTCCAAATCCTTTTTCACTGAAATTCATTCCAATTTTTACGGGGAAAAAAAAGAGAAACACACAAACCAGATTGTGTTTAAGTATAGATTTCTATCCAGTTAAATCACTTACCACCAGGATAATCTTACACAGATCAGGCCTAAAATTAGGACCACTGACAGGACAAGTAAATTACATTGAACATCTTGTGACAATTCAATGTTCTGCTGGGAAACTTTTGGAACTGGCAAGATCAAGTATCTGTGGGATGATCCACAGAGGCCCCTCACTTTAACCCATAGGACCCAAAGGCCCCCACTAACAACATCCTGTTACCAGGCACCACTGGACACCCTCAGAAGACCCATGTCCATTCTCTGATGAGTCACAACTGTTTTAGTATATACAAGGGAGACCTACACAATATTAGGAAGGTGGTCATAATGTTGTGCTTGATCAGCGTATTCTTTTTCAATATTACGTAATCCTTTTTGATGGTATTCTCCTCTGAGCTGGTCGAGTGGCCTAATTGAAAGTATTCAATAGACAACTCATTAGCAGGATGACATTAGCATACTGGCACACATCAATGTTACATTTGCCAGTTGGACTGAAGTGTTGAAACTAAAGCGGTATTGAAAATTCAGAAGAGCATCTACTGAGGTGTTAATAGAAGAGATTCAGCAGGATCCAGGTGATCAACGCCCACAGAGTCTGTGAACACTGTCAGGTTTTATAATGGATTTCATAAACCACACAAATGAGGACTTTAATTTAGAAACGCACTTGAACATATCACTGCTTTGGCACCAGTTTCGTTCGTGCTTAAATTTGGGCTAATTACCTTTAATTGGATGGTTAGCAGAAAAGTTATAATTCATCCTAGTTTAACCCCCTTCTATTTACCTTATCGAGCTATGTTTATGCGAACAATTACAGAAATGAGAGAAATTTCTCCCCATGAAGGACGACTTCATGAAGCCTCTTTTGTGCTGTTGTTGCACCATAAATTAAAACTAATTGGGTGACAGTAGAGCTGAGTCAGTGCAACACTAATATGACTGCAGGATCATTGGTTTAAATCTCCACTTGGGGAAAATCCTGCTGGAATGAACGTGAGGCATTCATCCTTCAGTAATTCCACTAGTGTAGCGTTGTGCAACACACAGAACCTGTGATTGGTCCTCTGAAGCTGCACAGCAGACGTCAGCTCTGCGTGTAGTGGGACCGGACCACCAAGATTGTGGTGCTCCATGGTATGTGTGCTTCACAATAATGCCTCAGGATAGTAGAATTTATACATAACTGGACCTGCAGCAGCTTTGTGAGGCTGTATTTAGACACAGTGGTGCTTTGAGCCACATACAACCAGGTATTTTGCAGCAAGGCTTCCCACGCTAGTTTATCATTGTTAGGATGCTACTGCAAGCTAATTATCACTCTGCTTTGGTCAACATTGAAAAGTTACATCAGTAACAAGAAACGTGCTGGAATGACTGTGCAGAAAACTATTTGAAAGGATTATTTTTTAAGTCCTTGCTAGTTGTCACTAGCTGACAAGCTCAGCCCGCATATAAAAATATGAAGCAACACACCTGAGCAGTGGTAAAAGAGCAAAGAGTTAAATATACTTGGTTGTACTGAAGGACAAGACTGGACTAAGCCAGAAACTGAGTTGAGAAGCAACAGCTTTTCTTCATTTTCATTAAAAAAAGTTAAAAAGAAAAAAAAACACTCCTGATAAACACTCTTGCAGCTCATGAACATGCTACAGAAGGAAATGTAGTCCTGTTTTGCTTATTTCAAACTAAGTATTCATGTGGCTGATGGACTCCATCATTTCCAGTCTTGAGGGAATGGAAATCCTCAGTTGTGAGGCTGAGTTTGGTGATCTCCAAGTCTATTTGAAAAAAAAAAAAGAAAATCAACAAGGAAAGAAAATGTGTCTCCTCTGAGCACCATGTTTATGGTATATAACTTTCATTATTGTCCTATATTTGTTTTAAAACATTTCAGTCGAACCAAAAATGTAAATTTCACTGTGAGCTTAAAGGAAATGTAAGATGTCAGAGGATTATTTAAGTCTATGGACTAATCCACTGGGGACCATGATTATCTACTTTAAACAGTCTCCAGAAAACTTGGCATGTTAGTTTCTTCAAGGGATTTGCAAAGTAACAAAATAAAAATAACTTAGGTAATGATATGTCTTCATATATTTGGGGTCATGGTACTGCCTTTCATGTGGTCTTAAGTTATTCCATGTTATTTCATGCTGCTTATGAGGGGCCTCTGATTAAAATAGATAACTTACAAGCTCCGCCTCCCACACATGATGACACACAAGACTTGATGCTAAAATTGTCATTTTCAATCTGTAATTCTTCTTCATACATGAAAGACAAACAAATCTTTAAACAATCCACTGGACGCCGGATGTGGGGCGTCAGTTTGTTTTCGAGGCACTTATAGCGAGTGTTCACACAAAGTCTTCATTATTCAGACGATTCATACACTGTCACAGTAGAATACACCTTAATTGTCTTGGCAGATCAAACTGAGAGACAGCAATGAAATGAATGACAGAGGATATCCTTGCCTAGTGCTGAGCCTCCACACATGAAGCAACCTGGAGTCTATGGCTACAGGAAACAATTAATTAAACACAAATTAGTCCCTAACAAAACTTGTCAGATAAGACTTGGGGTTGTGTACAGTTTTTGACGCCCGTCCTTTTGCTGCTTCCATAATGAAGTGCGTGTCCTGGCCCATGACACGTGGTCTCTTCACTGTTCTCAGTCCTGCTCCCTTTCTTAATCCCACTCTCTCATAATGCGTCCAGCTGCTGCTGAGTTTTCAGATCAAACTGACCGGAACAGGCCGGAGCATCTTATCTATTAAAACCTAATGTTAGGTTGAACTGGCTAGACTGGGTTCTAGTTTCAAAATTCAGTTTTTTTTCCAAATCCCTCTAAAAATATTTTCTGGTGTGACCTGATGCAGTTTGATGCAACCTCAGCCTGCACGGAGCCTCCTCATGACTGAGAAATCCGTCTTTGAGAATCACGTGTAATCATCCAAATTAACATATTCTTCTTCTCCTACCAATTACACTTTGCTCTTCCTTCGCTCACATTTAATTAAAACACAAAAAGGTGCATGGGCATAAAAGGTTTTATGTCCATGCTAAAATTTTTCATTCTCCACGCCAGTGTGTGTGGGAAGTGGGCCTTATCTGTTCGGGTCCGTACACACTAAAACCACTTCAAAGAACGGCCAATAACGAAGGTTGATTGTTGCCTTGCTTCATTTTGCCTGTGTCTGTGCCAAAAAGTTGCAATTGAACACATCACAAAGCCAAACGGAGCGCGGGTGTGAGGAAATACTGTAACTCTTCATGCCAACACATGGTAGCAGTCACAGAAGAGCTAGGAGGGACTAGCCTGGCTAATCCCAAAGATGCTACTTCTTTTGTTTTCAAAGGCAACAAGAACATTTTAGACATTTTTGCCATGTATGCAAAGTAACTACTGAACTGGAATGAGAGCGAGGAATCATTTCAGCTCGTATTATACAAATGATACATTTGCCAATCGAACCTCACTTGACCTGACCTTTACTTTCTTGCTTCTTTCCATTCATGACGTGATGTTTTTATGCATAATGACAACAGAATCAGCCACAGCTCCACGCGCTTTTTTCTGTCGTGCTTCCCGTTGTGCTTCCTGGAAAAACCTGACAGCAAAAGAGGAGGTTTTTAAATTTTGCAACCAGGCGCATTATCGGAGCATGATATGAAGGTCTGCCGTTTCACATGCTGCAGCTTGAGTTTGACAGGTGCTGGATTGCTCCTCCTCCGTGTAACGAATAAAAGCTGCCTGAGAGAGAACAACTGTAATTGATGAAGAATGGGTTGTAGCTGCTCTGGATTTTTTCAAACCATCTGGGCTGACTCTGCTGACATTTAGGCTAACGTGCGGAGACAGTGAGCAAACACGCGCTGTCACTGCAAGACCGGAGCAGGAAATGATAAAGTGAGCACAAAGAGAGCAGGAGATACAAGCCAATGATCAGAGCTGCACGCGCTGCTCCGCTCATCTCACTCATCAAGTGAAGCGGGATGTTTCCAGACTCACATTTTTGCACAGCAAATCCACATGACCTAAAGCGTTTCCCAATGCATTTGTTTCTCTAATTTTCTCAGCGTCTCATTCATAATTCCTCCGCGGAAGCGATGATGTGAGCGGGTTCGGCGTGTCTCTCCAGCATGAGCAACGTGCAGCCACATCCAACGGGCTCATGTTGATACCGATTAAAGCTCCTTGATTTCACAGTGAAATTCCTGGGGAGACAGAGACACCCTCTGGTTTGTTTCTGCTGCTGCTCAAAGAATACAGGGTTCGCACATGCACACACCTTATCATCTGCTACTGTCAGATTGTGTTCCCTCAGATGAACATGTTTGGATGCTAATTTAGCATGTTGGAATACTGCAGGGTGTTCATGAAACTTTAAAAGAGAGGTGTGAACATCTAAATCCAGCTGCGCAGCCGATAAACATTAACGTGCGCGTCGTTATAGGGGAAGCTGGGATGAAAGGACTGATAGAAATGAACAGATAACGAAGGCAAGACGGAGATACAGAGAGAGAGAAGAGGGGGACCGAGAGTAAACAAGGCCATCTGGGAAATAGGTCCAGTCATCTCCATGTGTGTTCCTCTGAGCTAGAGCGCTAACAAGCCACGCACAGAGACAAGCCTGTGTGGGAGGAGCTCCTCTTAATCAGAGCCATGAATGTTGAGCAGGAAACCCACTGGGAGGAGAAACTTGTTAATTGAGATTCTGATCCTCCAGAGGTGCCTGCCGTGACTTCTTCATTTCTTTTCTTACTAGATTCGTTATCAGCTCATGCAGGACACACTCGAGGGCCCCGGTTTAACGAGGCGCGTGCATTATTTATATTTATGGGAGGCAACAAAGACATTACAAGCAGCTAAACCCACACCTGAATTCATTTTTTTTTTTTTTGATTTCTGGTGTGATCTGTTGAATGTCACCGAGATCCGTCCATTTTTGATGACCTTTTTTTTTCTTTTCACAGAACGCAATTATAGTTGGTAGCTAGCGTGTTGCATATGGAGAATTGAAATGGAGCAAAAAGACAACATGCAGCGAAATCCACTCTTGTACCATTTGTTTGTCTTCATGTAAAAAAGACTTTGCCTGTTATTTTTATCTCTAGACTGAATGTTTCTGAGATTAATCTTTAAATTGCACGTGTGTTTGTGTCTGAATTAGCAACTGTTATTCAAATCTTTTCTACACATTTGTGATTGACTCCTGACACAGTGTGCCATTTGTATATTGGTTTGTTTAAGCACTCTAGTGCAGTCTTCATTTCTACCTTTGAAAATATAAACCTGATCGGCCTATATTTAATGGAGGTAGGAAGTCATTTCATTTTGAATAACATTGACCATCTTACGACCATTCAATGATTTGCTAGGAAACTTTTTGGACCTGGTATTCATGTGGATGTTACTTATTAGACATGTACCACCCACCTAGACCAGACAAGACACCCCGACACCTTCTCTGATACGTCACAACTTTTTGGGCTCAAAGTGAGACCTCCACACTTTCAGGTGGTCATAATGTTATGCCTGGTCAGTGTACATCTCTTTGGACTTAACAACCATGTGTTGCTCTGAAATGATTTTGTTTTATTTATAATATTCTTAGCAAAAGAATATTCTTGAGGTCGTTCACTTCAGTCATTAATTTAGGTCATACTGTTAGTGAGACATGCTTTTCATGAAGTCCTTCATTTCTGATAGTAAAACACAAAGTTCAACTAATTCTCATGCAGTGTTTCAAACGGTTTAATTTGCTACAAGTGTAAATACCACACAGTCATTTGGTTTTCTTTTTTTTTTTACTTCACGTCGATCAACAAAAACATGAATATTAAATGAGGGACCACTTAAAATACATGAGAAATGATGTGCATTTATTTAACCCCCACGTCTCGTCCTCGTGAATTTGTTTACCGAAACTTGACTGCAGACACGTAAATCAAAAAACAGAGGCCACAAACTTAAGCCATTCGCGTTGGTGTTTTGTTTGGCAATCATACTGTGGATCTGACACCAGAGCTGCGTGTAAATGTCCGTGTTGGGGCAGCTGTCAAAGTCCATTTTTGCTGCTCAGCTTTCGTTGGCCTCCAGGTTAATGTTGTTACCAAACTTGGCGTAGAGCTGCACCTTCAGATCACTCAAAACTTGCTGTATCGCTGACACACGTTCCTCAAGGCCTCTGACCTCCCGCTCCAGCGCTTCCTAATTACAGAACACAGAAACTCCAATTACAGGACAACCACTACAGGAGGCAAGTGACAACAGACACGAGACCTTCCCTGAAAGCACCGTTAATAAACGACTGTGTCATCTAAAGCACATTTTAAAGGCTGGACAGGGAATGTAAGTGTGCATTAAACTGCAACTGATTGATAAGTGAATATAATGAGTGAACATCAATCAGTTCAGGTAGAAGCAGCAACGAGAAAAGTACGGAGACATCAGGTCAGACTATACTCACCTTCCTTATGATTTATCAGCAGTGGAGCTAAGACACTGCTCAGTTTTTATCCTGAAGAGACACCAAGGACAATCTCAAGTGTCCCTTTTGTACAAGCTGCCTCTAAACAATGCTGCCTGACACAGAGGCCTTTGGCTGTTGGTGTCCAGCCACACTACCCAGCCGCTCTGATCTGGACACACTATTAATTTCATCCTCATGCACTTTAAGGAGAAGTTGGATGTTTTAGAATCATCTGCTGTCTTGGTCAAGGTTGGATAAAAAGACTAATAGGCCTTTCATGTTTACAGCCCCGGAGGGAGGCTTATTACCCACGTAAAACCACAAACAAGGCACCACATTAATTATTCTGGTAGATTTTACCACGTTCGAACAGAACCAGGTTGATGTTTTTCGTTTTTCTAGCCTTTATGCTAATCAGCACCAGCAAAAATCAGTAAGATCAACAAACTGATCCAAAAGCCTGGACATGTGATTGGTGCGGAGTTGGAGACGTTTGTCTCAGTGGGGGACAGGAGACTGGAAGACACTGGAAGAACTGTTCTCCATTATGGACAATCCATCCCATCCACTACACCAAACATTAGAGGGACAGAGGAGCTCATTCTCCAACAGATTCAGCTCGGCTCCCATAGTGAACGCTACAGAACTTCTTTTATACCAAACTTTATCCAGATGTGTAACAGCTCACCTTTCTCTAACGGTTAACTCCACGTTACCATGTTAACAGACACTATTGCACCTCACTATTAATCCTTGTATATTCTTCTGTCTCTATTTCTTGTGCATTTTTTTGCTTACACTAATTTCTATTTTATTATACTGGATTTTACTTTCACATTATTCTGAACTAATTGTACCTTTCTTTTTACATGTGGTTATTAAGCGTGTGCTAATGAATGTGCTACTAAGATACAAGCAGTTTCTCTTGTGGGTCATTAAAGTTTGTCTAAGTCTTTTTCTGTTCACCATGCAGACAAGAAAGCAAGAGTCATGCCTTTAATCTTCCATGTCTGCACGGTAAATATGAATGTATCGATTTTCTTATCTCAGCAAAAAAGCTTAGTTTCCAAAAGTACTATTCCCTTAAAACATATTTAATGGTTTCAGTCCATAAATACTGTGACAATCCAGTGAGAACATTTACTCTCCTTGCCTACCCGACAAAGAGCAAAAGACCATTTTAAATGGAACAATATTGTTTATCCTCAAGAGACAGATGAGAAAGACTTAATACAACCTACACAAGAAGACAGATTCATTAAGCAGCAAAGGAAATGCACAGAATTGTCATTAAATCTGCACATTTGGGAAAAAAAAACTGTAAAATAATTGTGTTTAGAGATCTAACCATTTATTCTCCATTTTGAAAGCTTCGTTATGAACGCATTTAATACCCCTTTCACATCGAAAATCAGTGCACTTTCACATCGTCAGAAGTCCCGTGTCAGACCTCCTGCTGTGAGAGCTGTGTGCCTGCTTTTCCTCCAGGTAAACAATGGGCAGCATGGGTGTATTTTTTTAACGCTTTCAGTTTGTTGGCGACCTGAAGAGTGGGCCGCTCCTATAACAGGCTGCTGATCTCTGAATAAATCACTGTGTCCTGCACAGTGCCTGATATCTGTCGCCAAATCCCCTCAGATGCAGAGCAGCTTGTGGATTACCAATTGCCATGGTCGTTGAAAAAGTGTGGGATATCGCTATACAAGCTCTATATAAACAACATGCATTCCCCGATTGGTGCAAATTCCCAAACATAACGTAGCATAACCTAACGTAGAAACGTAACCTAATTCACCGCTTTTATTGCTTCCAATCGATAGGTGATATGTAACGTTTCTGTGAACATCTGCAGTAAAGTTTTAAACTTTTGTTTCTAGTCGAATCACACATAAACACCCTTGTTTTTTTGTGATGCACAACACATCAGTGTTTCATGTGGCACGCTGTGATTCTAAAATCAGCTTTTAATAACCGAGCGGGGGTGTGATTCATGTGTCGTCCTTCAAATCCCACCTCAACCGTGACTCATCTCAACAAAGTGATTTTCAAAGAAATCCAGTTCTACTAGTCAAACAGAAGAGCGCACAGGTGTGTTTTTATAATTCTGTTTCGTTTCATTAAGACTATGTTGCTTCTAGGACTATTACTTCTCAGAAACACCTTGGGCTGTCCTCTAGGGAAATAATCAAAGCTTTCAAAAACATTAATAAATAACATTTTTGACTCAAGTGTTATCTCAGATTTACTGACTTGATCATATGACAGTGGTCTTTCAAGTCTAAAGAGTGAGCAGACTAAACTAGAGGTTTCACTAAAGAAGTTCAGTGAAACATTTACCTTTGCAGCCTCCAGCATCTCTTGTGTTTCTTCCTGGGTGTGACTCAAAAACACATCACCAATTTGATAAGGGATCAATAGCGAATCGTCGTCTAACATCATCAGGTCGTCACTGGCATCCTGTAGGTCCTGCAGCGTTTTCTGTGTGGAGACATTAGCTGGTCATTACAGAGTCTCAAAGAGGGCTGTAAAAAATTACAATGAGTAATTTAGCAGCTGTGTTGCCCTTCAGGCTACATTTAATTGTGACAGATCAGAACAAACCGGCTTTCTTTGGAATTAAAAGCAGTAGATTGAACTTTACAATCATTTTAGAGGTTGCAGTTAAGCTTCTGCTAGTAAGGGTAGAATATATATCAGAAACACAGACCATATGCATTTAAATAGCACGATTTCATTACAAAATCACCAACGCAACAAACGGCAGCTTTCAAAATCACCATAACGCTTATTAAACACTTCATTAAAATAGTTGGAACATTTCAGTCCAAGCGAAAGTAGTCAGTAGACTGTGGAAACACACTGCTTACTTGTAAGCTAATAAACTGGAGTGCAAGTTAGCCGAGAGTCATCGCTAAACTCATGAGTGTCAAAATACACTTTTAGAAGTTGAAATTAGTTCTGTCTAACCCTCATTTTGGAGGCTGCACTTTGTGTCTGATCCATCCAGTGATTCCTCTAATAACTACAATAAAACTATCTAATGTAACCACCTCAGTCAGAACAGACGGATCTGATCTGATCTAATCTGCAGGAGTTTTCAATGAGATTGAAAAGAAGAGAGACGGTGGAAACCTTTGCTCATCAGTTCAATGGGAAAATATTAGCTCCTAATAACCACATATACACTTGACTGCTTATGTCTGGCTAGAATAAATACATCCTTTCTACACGTTTGCCCAACGTGTGGAGAACATGACAGATGATGTGATGAGTTTCCAGGAAGGACAGAAACAAAGAGGTAGAAAAAAGCAGCGCAGTTAAAAAGGTGACTATCTCGGTCAGCTTAATCTACTGAATGAACTCAGAGCTGTCAATAAGGTCTCGAAGAGAAATTATTTCTCCGTTATATTCCGGTAAACACACATCTCATCAGATCATTACATTCGTCATCCATGTTAAGTTAAATGTGAATCTCTCATCAAAATGATTTCCATCATGTTGAACAAATAATGTCCACACAAACATAGTCTAACAGCAGAACATCTCTTTACATTACAAATAACGTAAAGAGACGCTAGACCACTTTGGTCTTATTTGGGTGTAACTAATAAACCACAGACCAGAATGTCATTCAGTACAACTTACTTTCTTTTCCTCTATCTCATTTTTGAGCTCCGTCATCCGACTCGTGTTCCTGGCGAATTTATTGATCTTCTGCTGGTCTTCAAACGTGACATGCACATCTTCAACGGCCTGCAGACAACAGGAAATGGTTAACACTTAAAGTCAGCCTTCATGCTAGACAGATACTGAAATATCGATACCAGATCTTTATGCTCTAAAATTCGATTCTCAAATCAAAATGTTGACACTTTTGATACTACATTTGAGGTAATGTATATCATTAAGAGGAACAAAGTGGAAAGTAACTAATCTTGTCTAAATGATACACGGTTGGTGGGAACTTTTTATTCTGCCTGGATAAGTGTGTAATCAGTAAGCACAGCGGCAGGTTGCTGAGTAACTGGCAATTTCAATTTGAGCCACCCAGTATTATAAAACAGCAAGTGTTTGTAGCCCCTTACTGTAAGCTATTTGGAGAGACTGCATACATAGTTAACACGTGCATGATCAACAAAAACATAAGATGTAAGTTTTCATTTTTATAGTAGTTCTTAATCAGTAAATAATAATTTATTTTGTTATTTTCACACATTTTGTATGATTATGTCCTCGGTTTGTTGTATTAGCTCAGCTATATTGCAAACGAGACTGAGTTTAAAATAAAACAAATAAATCACTCTGTTGTCTTGTATTCTTTATGAAGGTATGATCTTAAATACACTAGTTTTCCGGTTAGTCGGAATGAAGTCGATGGTAATCGAACTTCACTATAATCCGAGGACATTTATAACTTGGAGATTAAAAAAAAAATAAATGTTGTTAAGATGAAAGGAAGAAACAGCGACAAATGCCGTTTCATTTATTTGAAATATTTATTCATATTTACCTAAGTCTGTAATATATAGCAGCGCGACCGGCTACCGTAACAATGTAGTCTGCGGCGCTCGACATGCTCACACTAGCGTTTCCTATCCTGCTACCGTAATAACCGTTGTTCTAGTCTACACGCAACACTTTTTTTTTTCTCATTCATCAAACGATAAAATCGTGGACATTCTATGGGACAGCTTTAGCCAGGCGAGAGGTCATCCAAAACAGGGACCGACCCCAGAAATCGGGGACGTCTGGTCAACCTATTAAACGACAGGGCCAATCTAGCTAATGCTTCAACTTAGCTAGCTAGCTAACACTTGACAGTAGCTACTGTGAGCTACACGAGGGTGTGACCACGAACGTGACTTCACTAGCAGGAGATATTGTGTCTTCTTTCTCACATAGCACCCTCCTACTATTTTATAAATAGGTCTACACTAAACAAGACGCATGCATCTCGGAGACAAGATAACGCATTTCTTTAAATTTTCACTTACAACAGTTCCCTTCTTGACGGCTGCCATCTTGGCTTCTTCTACTGTTCACATACGGCGGTGCTCAACACAAAAACACCGCGCACCGCCACCTAGCGAAACCAACAACCTGGAGTCTGACATTTTTACATAAAAATCTTAAATTTATTTACAAATTTTCCTAATTAACAGCACATTCTTACCGTGCCTCTACTACACAGATGGTTTCACGTAAATAATTTAACATAATGTGGCACAAACTTTGGTCTTAACTGACTAAACATGCACTAAGCAGAGCAATTCAACAAATTCACTCTAAGTGATCATTTGATGTGTTATTACCATTTTTTATCTGAAGAAATGTGCAAACTTGCTTACAGTATGCCCCACTAGTTATTATATGAACCGGAACTAGTGCTCTGTAAACATTTCTATAGCAAACAGTACTGCACCTAAGGTCAAATATTTACTGAATATCTGCAAAGCAAGAGCAGCATTAATCCAGTTTTAACCACGCATAAGTATAACACATTGAACAACTGCATACTGTCTGCATTCGCTCAATACCATGAGAAATCATATGGTTTTGACCTGAGTTGAATTAAACATTCCAGTTTTTCCAGCTTTTAATCAATGGCCTTTTTGTAACAGTTGTGCCACGGATGAAGCTAGTAGGCTGTTATGCGTTGGTACATCGTGAAATGTTTGCTTGAGGTCCCTCAGCTGCAACCTCCCCACGAAGAGCTCCTCCCAAACAGGGGAATCCAACTCCCACCTCAGTGTGCAGGCTATACATTACAATCGGGACATTGTGCACATGGATTCCAAGTCTTGTTATCATAAACCCAATACACACGGTACAATTTTCCTTTTTTTAAAAAAAACAAAAAAAAAACAAAACAAAACATATTCCCAAATGATGCCTGGCTTTCATTAAGACAACTGGATGAGAAACCTTGGTCAGAATGAACACTGCCACATTTACTCACAAAAGGCACCAAACAAAAAATAAAGATGAGTATCTGAATGGCCCTCAGATAGGTTTGATGCATCAAGGGCATCTAAACATGACCATGTGGAAGTCTTTAAAGACTGATGATCTAATTACAGAGCTCTTTGTTTGTCTTGATTAACTGTGACAATAAAGAAGATACTTGATCTTTGCAAATGAAAAAGATTTTTTTTAATCAGTTCACGTAAAAACAATACAACAGATATTTTAATGCACATTTAAGTTTCATTCCTAATTCTGTGTTTACTTCACAGAATTAGGAATCTTAAAATAAAGCTTGATGAAATTAATCTAAATGTTAAAATGCTTAAAAGGTTCTCATGAGATCAAAATAACCTGGCTGACATGAAGACTTTTCTTTTTTGTTTTGGCACTATGGACACATGCCAGACCAATATCCTTAAAACACATCCTGTTACTTCTCCGCTACATCTGTCAACAAACCCGTGCTGCACCGCCTTATCATAGTGTGCTTGATTAGAGTGTAACCTCATTATCATCTTGCTTTAGCATTTTCAGAGCATTCACATGGAGATTACCATGAGCTAATCACATGGTTTTACTAAAGAGGACCTATACTTGGTGGGCTTTTTCTTCCTCCCATTGTAGGAAATCCAATTGATTTCTTAAAACAGTCCCACCCATTTCAAAGCACACATTAAATAGCCTGTTAACAATAGTCTAAACACACAGTTGGGCAGGAGCAGGAAGGACGCCTCTCTAACTATTTTTTTCTTAAGAAGGACATCCCTTGCTTGACCTGAAGAGGTGTAACCAGGTAAGACGTTTGGATGAGTTTAAGACTGAAAGGGAAGAGCTTTGCAAAGAAAAAAAAAAGATAACAATTATTTGAAGTAAATGTTTGCTTCACAGTTTGACACAGCAAAAGTACATTTCTGTTTAAGTTGGTTGCGGAACTGAAAGCTGTAGATCTTGACTGGGAACACGATGGGGAACGAGCATTCCACGAACGAGGATGTCACCAAGGTAAAGACTTTGTTAATGCCTCCACACCAGTTGCAAGTGGGAAAGGTGGAGTGTTTATGTTTCTAGTCTAAAATAGACAGTAATCTGTAGATGTGGCCGACCCGTCCATCAGTTTGTTCTCTATTTTCTTCATAGAATGGGAAGATAAGTGAGAAGCATGAAAATGGATCAGCGAATGGTCTCACGGCAAACGTTGGAGTTAATGGACTAGAGACACATGGTGAGTGGGATTTTTAATTTTAACAAAAAACATGAAACTAATACACAATAACAGTTTACAGTGTTAAAATGCAACATATAAATGTATATACAAATGAAGGTGTTGCCATAAAATGAGTAACCTGTTTCTGAACACATGGAACTGCAGTTATAAGGATGAAGGAAGAAAGTTCTCTGTTGTGTTTTATGGTATTTATTTTGCCAGTATAATGGTCTTTGTTCGTCAGCTGATCTTCCTATGCTGGTGTCAGATTAGTCATTTCGAACTCTTATAATACTCTGCAAACAGAGTGACTCCCAGTTGGACTGAAGACGCCAATCTTCAAATGTAAACTGTAGGCGTAGTCTCAGACATTGACAAGGAGCAACTATTTGACCTGTCATGGTGTGGTTGGCTTCCCTGCAGTAGCATTAATGCTGAGGGATGTCTTCCGAGTTTAACTAAGACCTAATGTTGACACTGGAGATAAAGATAATGTCACTTTGTTGGACTGACAAGCCCATGTTTACTTCAAAGAGAACTGCATGAGGATATATCAGTTTAATGTCTGCAAGGAGCTTAGCATTCAGACTACCTTTTATGACAACAGCTGTATGATTATATGAGGAGTTACTGAATCAGAACTGTGTAAAAAAAAAAAAAAACCTTCATAAATACATACAACTGGACTTTTGGGATGACGGCGATTTTAAAACTGCCCTTTTTTCCCTGCAGGTAAGAGTGAGACTATAGTCCAACAAAATGGCGAGTCCCACACTCTAAACCCTACAACAGAATCATCTGAGTTTGTGATAGTGGAATCAGTCTCTCAGCCTGTCAGTGCGCCGGTTGTTTCTGAAGTCCCTGACACCAACGTAAAGAAGGAAGAGGCGAAGAAGGGCAAAGAAGAGAAACCAAAGCTTTTTGGCAAAGTGTTCAAAAAGAAAGCAGAACCTGCAGCTGATGTGGGGAAAGAAAAAGAAAAAGAGAAAGAGAAAGAAAATGAAAAAGAAAATGAAAATGAAAATGAAAAAGAAAATGAAAAAGAAAATGAAAAAGAAAATGAAAAAGAAAAAGAGACCACAAGTGAAGATCAGCCAGATGTAAGTCTTCCTCCCAGTGAACCACAGCAGGTGAGTACACGGCTGGTGTTTATTTTGAAAAGATAAGTCTGGCGCTTATTTTCTATTTTATTTCTATTTTCAACAAAACTCATGAGGAGAACCAAACCAGCAATATATTCATTATATTAAGCACTCCCAACCACTCAATCCTGATCTCCCTTGTACCATTCAAAAACACCTAAACAATGTCCTTCTTTAGCACCCAATATTTTTTAATAAAATATCCTAAAATAACTAACACCAAACAACAATGCACAGTTTCAAAAATTAGATTGTATACACTACACAATTTAAAGATATATTGTACAGTATGTCTTTGGTCAAATTGTCAGATTTCGACTGATTGATTAAATTTCCCCAACAATGGCATGTTTATCAGTGCATATATTCCAAAAATAATTTGAGTATTTTCTCACTGACATACCAGAAAAATGTTAATGTCTCTGAAACTGACCCAGCAATAGTTTCATGTTGAGTAAATTGTGTGCTACGTTTTGAAGATTTGGTGGTTTAGAATTAGAAAGCATTATATTGATCAAAAACTAGAAATAGAATAGAACAGAATTCAGAACTACAATATCTAAACCTAAAACCACCACAGAATTTAATCAACATCCCAACAACAGTTAAAACCACATCTTTAAAGTATTTAATTTCAGACTGTTATACAGATTGTCAGTTTTTCTGATGGTTCAGTGAGATTGTGGTTATCAAATGTGTCCCTGACACAAACACAAATTGTATTTCACCTAAACGTGCTGATTTTCACAATGAAGGACCCAAGCGGAGAAGAAGCTGCGAACACGGTCATCACTGTGCATCAAGATCGAAGTCTGTGTGGCAAAGTCGAAACATCTACGCAAACGGACCAAAAACACGAAACCGATACTTCAACGCAAACTGGCGACGATGACAACACAAACACCACTGCGGACGTCCTCACAGCAGAGACTGAGGAAGATTCACTGAATGAATCCACTGTTGTCATAGCTGAGGAGGTTGTTGAAGACACTTTACGCGACCACCTCTTCGACGACCAGACCGCTGGGATCATCATTGAAGAGGTGGTTGGCGTGGTCAACGATATTTATGAGAGTATAGTGTTCAGAGCGGAGCGAGTGGAAGTCACAGACATTTTTGTGCTAGTGGAAACCGAGCCACAAATGGCTACAGAACCAGAATGTAACAACGCAGCTGTGGAGGAAAACAAAACTGAGGAAACTGTTCCGTTGGGTATCACTTACAACCTTCCAAAAGTGGTGGCAGACTGCGTTGAAGCAGTTTTCGCTGGTGATTCTGAAACCGCTGACTACACAGGTGCAGTCACGTCAGAGCCAGGTATAGATGAAGTAACCACCGAAGACTGCAGTGAGCGAGCTGGAGACATGTCGGCTGGTGTAGTACTGACTGAAACAGCTGAACCGGAGGCTAATGCGGTCACTCCTGGGACTGAGGAAACAGATGACATCCCCTCCACTGAGGAAGAGTCGTTAACTACTGTAACAATCTCTATATCTCCAGCCCTAGAACCTGCTTTCCCCTGTGAGAAGGAAATTCAACTTAATGTGGTATCTACCCATGTGGAGGTCACTGTCGATGAGGATACTGCAGTCAAAGGTGTACCAGAAATAAGCAAGCAAGAAAAACTCAACCCTGTAGCTGCCAATGAACTTCCTGAGACAGAAAGTACTATTTTTAAAGCTCCTTTTGAACTTATCACCATTGAGGAACTGGTTGAAGTATCTTTTGATGATGAAGTGAAGCCTGTTCCAGAAGCTGTGACTACTAATGAAACTGCTGAGGTTGGAGAAGATGTGATGCCTGAAGTGCGACCAGAAACAACCGAAGAATCAGAAATACCAGAGGCAGCTATTGATGCCCTCTCTCAAGAATTTGAAGCCACAGATGCCACACATCTGGAGCTTGCAGCAGATAATGTCAGCTCTCTAGTAGAGGTTATCATGGCAACAGTTTTTGTGCCTCTCTCTAGAGAGCCAGAGCCAAATCCTTTCCTCCCAGTGGAGCCACTTGAGACATCTACTGAGGAGACTAATGAAGAAGCTATCGAGGTTTTGGCAAATGAAATTGCGACACCGCCGAACATTATTGAGGAATTTATTCATGCCAAAGAGCCATCTACTGAAGCAGTTACAATAGAACCCACAGAAGAGACTCCAAGCCTCCGTGAAGAAGCTCCAGCCAATGAAGTCTTAGAGAACATACTCAAATCAGTTGGTGAGGCTTTTTTAGAGAAGTTTGAAGCAAATGTTGAGGATGCTGAGGAACCTGAAGCAGACTTGCCACAAACGGAGCCTACTGAAGAGTCTGAACTTTGTGCTCCAGTCCAAGAGGAACTCATGCAGAACATTGCCTCAGCTGAAGGTCTGTTGGGAGACAATGAGAAAAAGACGGATGGTCCTTTTGTGACTGACGTGGAGGATGCTGAATTTGTTGATCCTACTGAGGAGCCTGAGGACGAGGGTGAGCAACAACCAAGAACTGAAATGCTAGTGGTGATCCTTGAGGAGCCGGAAGATGAAGTCACAGAAGAGATAATACACAAAACAGATCATCCCTGTGATGCCTTCACCGAAGAGAACTCTCAAACTGCCCCTTCAGTTGTGGCAGAGAGTATCGAGGAGGCTCTCCAGGCCATTGTCAAAGAGATTATCAGAGAAAAAACAGCATGCGACATTGTCATTTCAGATGAGGCAGCAACAGACATGACTACAGAGACGGAAGAGAATGAATCAAGTGTGGACAAAACAGATTCAACAATGGACTCACAAAGTTTAGCAGTCACTGAGGACGACTCAGGCAGTTCAAACATACAAGCTTTAATTGCTAGGTTGCTGTCAGCTTGCACGTCAGTTGTTGAGGAATCAGCTTATTTGCTTGGGGATTTAGAGATCTCTTCATTGGGTTACGATATAACCATCACCATTCATGTGGCTCCAAAGGAAGAACAACAGTAACATGTTACATTATTTACATTATTTATTTACATCTACCTCACATCAGGATGTCGTACATTTCATGTCACACTTAATGTTTGTAGCATGTGTTAATAAAAGAAACTGGCAGGTAAAGTGATTTGTGTTTAATAAAAATGCACAGTACCACTGTTTGCATGTATAGAATTGAAACAAAGCTCACACTGTAAAATACTGAAACATTTTCAATAAAAAGAAAAATAAAAACACTGCAGTTCTTTTGCTTCATTTCTAATTGTGTTAATAATTTCATAACACATGCTTTAATTTGCAAAATGAGTAAGACATCAAGTCAAAATTATAAATGAATATTGATGAGCCAAATTAAACAGATTCACTAAAAATTATGTTAAACTCAGCGTTGGCCTGTTCAGATATTTTAAAGACATCATAAGCAAGACTTCCCTGACATTTCTCAAGGCATAACTCACACGCATTGTTGAATATCAATGAGTGAGGGGTGGGACACACACATTAATAAAAGGGTGATTGTTGACAATGCCCCGAGTAGGCAGAGGCATGGTTGGAATTGTGCTCCCATCTCAATGCAGCGATTAAGACACTCTCTGCTTGCATATCAGTACCGCTGCTCTAACATAATTCTCAAAGGCTAATTCTCTGTGATGGTGTATAGGACACAGCCAATCTAAAGGAAGAATCTGAATCATTAACGGAGGCAGAAAGTGCGACTCTAGACTCCAGTCCAGAGGAAGACAAAGTTCCTGACGCTGACAACGGAAACAGCAAGCCTGTGGACAGCAAAGAGGAGAGTAACCCAGAAAAGAATCCAGTTATGAACTTCTTCAAAACCCTAGTAAGTGACACAATTTGAGTGGCAGTTTATTTACTGTTGGTATTTGTAATTACTTGTATTACTAAACTATAAATTACTACTAAAACTAGATTTGCAGTTGAGAAGAAAAAAAAAAGCAAATTGGATTGGACTCGGACACTTAGATTTTCAAACAGCCAACCGCTTCCAAAACAAAGAATGAATGTAATGTGTGCTCTATTTTATTCCTCAGTGAAGCTAAGATATTTGTGGCTATTGGTGAAGAGAAGCAGTGAAGAGAAGTTTTTTTTATTCAATTAATTTATCTATGTATTATTCTGTGTAAAGGAGTGCTACTGTACATGGCAGTGAAGGTATCCATAACGAAATGTGCCATGATGCCTGATGGAAAACCTACAACAAGCAGCTATTGTGTTTCCTCTTCATCATGCTGCCTTTTGGATTCATGCCGTTTTAAAGAGTTACCATTGCCTTAGCCCCATGCTAATCAAGTCTTTGAACATGCGGGAATGTGGTGTCCTATTGTTCATCCCATAGTGTGAGCTCACAAGGGAGGCCTGTGCGGTTGGAAGTTGAGATTCGTGAAGATAGAGCGAGGGCAGGCCTACGCCATCTCCAGAGCACAATGGCCGTCACAATGACAGCGCATGTACTGTATATGCTCTGCCAGGGCCCTCAGTGTGCACTCTGTGGGCCTCAGTTAGTTTACCATAAAGGCCTATGTCTGCAGCCATGAAAGGCTTCTGTTTTATGGAAATAATTATTTTTCTGTTCCTCTTACACATTCTCTGACTCTGAACTTTTTACACTGCAGCTATGCATAAATTAACATAATGCTCCATGATGCTTACACATTCCTCAGCTTTTTTTTCTTTCATTCTTTTTAAATTTGTGCAAAAAATGACTGAAGACAGTTTATCTTCATTCCCTTGTTGCACAGGTGCCTACCAAAACAACCAAAAAGGAAACAGCTACTCCTGATGTCACAAAAGATCAGGTGAACAAGTGTTGATAAATTAATGTTGCCCTTATTTTATTTCCTCTCATTGCTTATTTTAAAGCCATATTTCTATTTCCAGAACTTTAGTTGTGAGTTCAGTTATGCCGGAGGCTGATCATCGAACACAGGCTATACTAATTTTGGACATGCAGTTTGTAGTAGCTGCTTAACTTTCTGTTTCTGTTCTGTTTCTGTGGCTTGAAGTGAGAGTATTTCTGACTTTTTTTTTTTTTTTAAAGACCTGTACAGACATGCTTTTTTTTTTTTTTTTCGTACATCTTTGTTTCCTTCAGTTTAACTTTATCTCTAACCGCTTCCTTTTTCTGTTGCACAATAGTCCCAGAAGGAGACCCAACCTGCAGCAACCACTACTGTGAGCATATAGCCCAGAAAGTGCTTTGATTTGCATAACACATCATGCAGTTCACAAAATTACAATAAAGGGCTGGTTTCACTTACTAAAATTACACTTTATATAGGAAATGTAATCGCTGACACTAAATCTGTTTATATCAAGTGTGTTTCCTATCGCTGTAATTTTCTATGGCAGACTATTATTTTAATAACTGTCCTCTATCTCCTTTTGAAAGGTTGCACAAATATCTGAGCCGCCTGCAGCATCCAAAGGAATGTCTATCCCACCACCGCCTCCTCCGGAGCCACCGAAAATGGAGGTCAAAGCAGAACCAGCAGCCAAACCTGTTAAGCCTTCGCCAAAAGAAGAACCAAAAGCTGCTGCAAAGGAACCTGAGACCTCAAAGGGCAAATCAGCCAAAGGCACCCTGAGCAAATTCTTCCGCCCAAAGGTAAATAAACTGCTGTGACTGCAGAGTGAAGATTCCACTATTTTAAGGGGCAGCCATTAATGTAGAGTCTACTCGTGTAGACTTTTATTGCAATATAACACAGTGTGAATCGAACTTTATGTGAATTTGAGGTACTGCTAGGATTCAAGACATCCAAAGGCAAGGCTGCTTCAGCAAGCGGAGCCAAGGCTGCAGCAGTGGTACAGTAGATTATTGTACTCTCAGACTGACCATTGCTCATCCGGCTACTAACTGAACAAGATTTGTGTGGAAACTTGTTATTCTATGTTTCCCAATAGGAACAACAGTTGTGTAAGAAACCCATAGTCTCTGGAGAATCAGATCTTGTAGAACTCAGAATGTGACCCCACAGTCACAAGCAGTGTTTCTCAATTCTGGTCCTTGGGACCCACTGCCCTGCATGTTTTCGATGTTTCCCTCCTCCAACACACCTGATTCAAATGATCAGCTTGTCATCCAGCTCTGCAGTGGCCTGATAAGGAGCCTTTCATTTGAATCAGGTGTGTTGGAGGAGGGAAACATCGAAAACATGCAGGGCAGTGGGTCCTGAGGACTGGAATTGAGAAACACTGGTCACAAGAGTAATCTGAATTTGATTTCACTGGAAAACAAAAGTCTCAAATCAACTCCACTGTTTCTACCATGTTTTCATTGTGAAAAGTTTTATTGAAAAAAAAATCGGCTTATGTGCTTTTTTATTAGACGAGAAGATTGGTGTCACTCTCATGTCTGTGTACAGAATTCAGAGCCAAAATAGAATGTGATTAGCTTAGCTTTAGCTTAGCATAAAGAGTGACCACATTGGTAAACACAACTTGCCACCAATGGTCGTTTAAACAGCAAGTTACAGTGTTTCAGTTACCGAGCTTCAGGCCTTAAACATGGTATACATACGACCACTATAGCATGAATCGCTCTGAGAAGGCTCACCCCTATTTTTGGCTAAACAAAGTTCTATCTGAACTTGATCTGCTTTGTTTGCTTTTGTCTGTCTTCCGTATAGTAGCACAGCAGTAGATACTGTGCTTAAGGAAGGGCTAGCATTGCCATTTTGCATTCCTTGCCGTGCGTGCACCATATTTAGAGCCTTAGTAGAGTTGCTGATAGGTTTGTTAAGGAACTTTTATGCTAAGCTATGTAACTGCCATCTGGTTCTAGTACCATATTTACACACAGACGTGACAGTGTAGCGATCTTCTCCCCCTGACTCATCCAACGCATCTGAACTGTCCCTTTAACCAGTTCACATCCAGTACGTCAACCTAACAATATTAAGCCTGTCATAATTACATAGTATCTCCATTTGTTTTAGAGGGCATTTAACTTGTGATGATGGCTTTAACTAAAACTAAGAATTCCTTCACTGTCCTGCAGACAACCAGTGAGGCACCAGAGTCAGTTGTAGACGGAAAGGTAAACTGGAGAGTCTGCTCAATATTCTCTGTGGGAATTTATATATGAACGTAATTGAGTGTGAATGTGAATGTTAGGCCTTGGTCTAACTGCTGTCTGAAAAACTACATACTATATTGTCTGTGTTACATAAATGCCTAATTACATTTGTTTAATGTGTTCATCTAAATTTGCATTTGCTCAGAGTAAACAACAGTTTCACTCTGCAGGATACACCCGAGGAGGCACCAGTGCCTGTTGTAGAAGTGCAGGTAAACGAAAGGAAAATGTCAGTCTTGTTTTATTTTTTTTCCAGGGAGTGGAATACTCTTTTGTTTGGACCTCTTCATGATTTTAAATGCTCTAATTTGTTTGCATTTGCTCAGACTGAAAGTAAGGCTGAACCTCAGGAGGCAGCAGCAGCAGAGGCAGAGGTGACACAGCCAGTTGTAGAAGTGCAGGTAAATGAGCAGGAAGTGCTCAAGAATCACTCTACAGTCACCTCTGAAATGATGGGACTTCAGATTCTCTACAGGGAACAATATAACATATAATACTTCCTAAATGCCAGTTAACAAAATTTCGTTTTTTAATTTAGACATCCTCCAGTGCTGTACATTGTGCAATTCCCATCTTGACCAATAACGTTTCCTTTCCTGTAGATGGTGACAGAGGTGCCACAGCCAGTGGTAGAAGCTGAGGTAAATTAGTGGAGTTCAGCGTTTTGGGAACATATTTGTGAAGGCATAGTCGGAAGATTGTGTTTTCTGGTCTCAACGCTTAGCTACCTGTCCCTTGACTGCAACTTCAAAGTTAATGGGCAGATATAATCTGTATGTTACTTTCTTCACAAAGTGAAACGACCTTTTCCCAAATGATCAAGCTGTTTCTTTAATGTAGGGAAACTTCAAGTGGAGATTGAAACCTTCTTCTATTTTCCCTTCTCTTTCTTTTCCTAGAAAGCAACGTTTTTGTGCATGATGGTGTGGGCCTCTTATTTCTTACAGGTCTTATCTTGAATTGATTTTCCCCCCTCCTCTATCCTCCGATGCTGGATATTTTCACCCATTTAGCTCCTCTTACTTGTCACAGGTGGCAGCTCCTGCTTGATCTGTCGGTTTCCATGATGGCCATGCATTTGATCTGCAAATATCTCTTAATACTTGTTTTCCTCTCTGCTGTTTTGATAAAAGAAGGTGGACCCGTCAAAAGCTGGCACTCTGGAGGCATCTGCAAAGCCAGAACCGCCACCACCTGTTCAGGAAGAGAAGAAAGATGCCTCTAAATCGCCCTTCCTTTCCTTCTTCAAACCAAAAGTAAGAGCCCATTCACTTTTTGATCTGCCAAAGCTTCTGAAAATCTCTGGGTATGAACTGTGATAAATTAACAGCGAGTAACGCATTGATGTGAATTTGAGGTACTGTTAGATCACATGACCACAAAAGTCCAAGCAGCCTCCACAAGTGGAGTTCGGCTCCTCAGGAAAACTACTGGACTGGTAAATATTGTAAAATAACCTCATGAATAGGTGCATTATTAACCAGAGTAATTTCATCAGTTACATCTGGTATTAAAACATGCCCTAAAACAACTCTTTCGCCGGAATTAGTCTGCATTTGAAAACCATAACAACACATCAGATAAGTGATCATTCGTGTTCAATCACTAAGACAAGCTGTGTCCTAACAGCAGATGCGCATCTTATTGTCAGTTAATGAGCAAAACACACATTTCACTGGTACAAGGAACAAACAAGTGAACCCTGCTGGTCTAGGACTGGAATAACTGGACTTTTCATCGTGTACCACAATGCTTTCAGGCTGCTGAGCCCAAGAAGGCGACCCCGACCGCGCCCGCAGCAGCAGGAGAGCCATCTCAAGCAGTTAAAGCCAAAGAGGAACCGAAAGCAGCAGCCAAGTCATCAGAGGCAGCGGCAGATAACAAACCAGCATCCGTGGCCTCCCAAGCAGGAGATGATGCAGCCAATGTACCCAGAAAACTGGAGAAGAGGAACTCCATCCAGCTGTTCTTTAAGAATCTGGTAAGAAGAACACCACTTTCCACCAAATGCAGGGCAGAGATGTTTTAAAAATATCACAATCTCCCTCTAATTCAGTGATGTGCTCTTGAACGGCCCTGGGTATTGAACTGTCTTTTTGCAATATGTCCACTAGAGGGCAGCAGCGACTATTTAAAAAAAGAAAAAGATCAATGAGATTCTGAATTTGTATCCACAGTTTTTACAGTAATGTAAATGTGTATATGTTCTCTCAGTGTAACTTAATTTTAATGCTGCATTTCAAGCAGTTCAAGGAAACATTTTGTTTCTCATAACTAGAAAAAAAATCAAATCAAATGTAAAATTGTTGTAAAAGGATCTGGTTCTTTAAGGTTGTTGCAGCATTGACCGTTTTCTTCCTTTAAACTACAGGGTCAGAAGCGTCACTCTACAGATGCTGGCGTCCAGACAGAGCCAGCGGTCGCTGCTCCAGGAGCTGAGAAAGCCAAATGAAACCACAACCATCTCTTTCCCTGTACAGACCCCCTTTCTCTATCTAGCTCTTACCCAATCTTTATCTCTCTCGCCCCCCTTCATTACTTTAACTACATTTTTGTTACTTTTGCGGAGAAAGGAAAGGTTATTGGAAGGTTAAAGGAAAGTGAGCAGCTCTGAGGCAGAGGTAGGTAGCGGTGAACTGGTGGAGATATGAAAAGGCGTAGTGAGAAGGAAAGGTTGTTGAGATATATTTTTGGTCATATAAATGTCTTGACAAGTACTGCAACGTGAGCGTGAAACATTTTCTACAGACGTTTAATGAATCTCTATTTTGCAGCCTAACACATTGGGGCTTGTAGCGACACGCTTCGCTTTTAGCTATTATTTTGACTGCAAATTTTAAAAAGTCATATATTTTTACAGTTCATACCAGAATATACATGCAGTTGTGGTAATGCAGAGGTTAATTTGAGAAGGTACTTAAATATAAAAATAAGATGTAATAATATAGCCGATATAAGGAGCAAGCTTATGTAGCAGATTGCACTTACTTTTTCTTTTTCTTTTTTTTTTTTTTAATTAAACTCCATGTAGACTAAAGCACAGACATACATACTGTAACAGTTACATGTTGGGTCGCACGGGAAATCACAATCTTCACTGTTCTGTGGGGAACCTGTTGTAAATATTCACAAGCGCATCTACAGTGGCAAAATGGTGTCATTGTGCAAATGTGTCCTTGCCGTCCATTTTCCAGTCGCAACCGATGAGCTTTTCGCTCGATTGCAGCACTCTGTGTCCTGTCATTTAACCACTGAAGTCCAGTCATTTGACATGTATGTGCAATTAACATGAGGCTCCTGTTTGCCAACGTGTATGTGTGTATGCGTAACTTCAGCTATCTCAAAGAAAATAAATAAGTTCTCCCGTTTGTCTGTCGTTCCTCACTGTAAAATATTTTATTATTATGAAACTCTACGAAGGATGAAATGGTAAAATTCTTGCACGATTGAAATTATGATCATGATGAAATTTACGCATAAGCTAGTAAGGTGTGGCAAATGAGTCACACATTGAGTCACTGGGTGTCGAGGTAATCTCTTCACACATGAGCCTTACTCATCTACCTAAGAAAGCTTACGTCAAGCCGTCGCTGTGACAGACATCTTTCTGCTGGACGTTACCCATGAATCTTACTTTTTATAGTCTGGGAGAAACGCATCAAACACAAGGAATTCGATATCTCCAGTAAAGGAAGACCTCAAATCTTCTTCTACGTTTATGGTGTAATTTCCGTGATTGATAGTGTGGGAGAATGTAGATAGAAATGTCTGAGACCCACCATTCACCAACTATTAAGTGATGAGCTGCAGCCCCTGAGGGCATAACTCACACTACTCCTTTGTTATCAATGAGACACACTCCTCTTGTATTACTGCCTGTAATAGGTGTGATCATTTTAAATTGTGCATCGGCGTAATTGCACTGACGGCGCAAAAGTGAGACACCGCTCGCGCAGTTCAAGACGTGTGTTCCCCCTGAGGATTGTTTCAAATAAGATGCAGCGTGGCGTCAGTGTGTGAAGAGCTCATTTTCATTACTAAACAAAGCGTGGTGCAAATGGAACAAGCAGATAGAAATTTGGACTTTTACGGCGGCGCAAAGGTAGAAAGTGGCTGAAAGTTTCTGTACTGCAGTGCAAGATATCAAACATTACATCGTCTAAAAACTAATGATGGAAACAACAGTGGCCCTCGCCACCAACTCCGTGCTTCATCTTGCTGTTAAGATGCATTAAGATGTCTTGGCACAGAGACAGTGCAGATGATGATAACAGCTGCGTGTCTTTACTTGCAGGGTATCAAATTCAGAGCGGGCGGGGAGAGATTTTCTGTACAATTACAAAAGCAGTTTCCACAAGGGCACAATCGATAAGAGTATCACGACAGAGAGCGTTATGAATTCAACAATGTGAAGACTGTACACGCTGCACCAGAGCTGCTTGACCACCATGTTGCCGCAGTTCATCCTAGGACAATGCATGTGACTGTGTGAATGCACTGAGCACAGAGGGGGTGAAACAAGGGAACAGTGGGCAGGGAGGCCTGACAGGAGGCCTGCTGTCAGCACTAATGTGCATCACAGCAGCGCTCGCCACTAACAGGTCTGTACTGTGGGTAATCATGAGGGGGAAACATTTCCAGGGACCAATGAGAAGACAGTGACCATAGTTTCTGATCCGATGACAAATTAATAGTGCTGATCTAGACTTTAAAGGGGAGGCTTGTTCACTTTAACCAAGTGTTGAATGCGCAGGGCCTGCAGGCACAACATGTGTGTTCGGGAGGCTTTATGATGCAGATGCTCAGTCTTTTCAGGGGAACGTTACATCCTGCTGGAGGCACAAAAGCCGTCTGTGGTCTGATGCAACTCTTTAGATGACTAAAGTTATTCTGATGCCATTCAACATGTTGCAATACTGGCATGTGAGATTTAAACATTCGCTTCATATTGGTGGATTGATCGCAGTTTAAGTTACACAAAGAAACAAAATGATTCTGTTGCTGCGTGTGTGAGCGCCATCTGGATGCATTAAACTTTGGAATTAGCCGTCGATCAACTGGAAAATGGTGTGAAAACCAATGTCGTGTCACGTTTTGGCCAAGATTTCAATTTAATCTCTGAATCACTACTGACCTTGTTTTGACAAGCAGGTTTTCACATGCAAGGAATTTGCAAGCGCTGCAAATGAAGAAGCATAAATATAGAACAGGAACTTTCACCATAAGAAAAGCTGGTTTACTTAAAATACTTAAAGGACGCATAAAACATCTGATTTTAAATAAATCTTACACCCAGATGTGGGTTTAGATCCCCAGGACTGGGTTTGAGTCCTATAGATAACACATACAGTGCATACAGTATTGTTGGGCTGGTTGTTTTTATAGCTAATCTGTCTAAATTTAGGCGTGGCAGTTTAGCATTTACCGGTTTCAAAGAAGAGATATTTATATCAGCACTGTGCACTTCAGGTTTGATGGGAGATCAAGGTGACAGCCATCATGATTTATTTGGTTGCCACCTGGTTTACACGAAGAGAGAAAGCGATCGACTAAACATTGTTGCAGGATTAAACACAGCTCCGTTGAATTCAACAAAGAAAGAGCAGATTAAGTAGAAAGAACTGAGAGCAAGGTCACGTTCTCATGTTTTTATTTGTTAATAATTTCCTTTGATTGTACTCATTAATCAGGTGTAACTGTGCATATACTGGATGTGTATCCGAGAGTGATACAAAGAAAAGTCAGACGTGAAAGAGGTCATAGCACACAGCAGTAACAATTTCACCCGAGGCAATAATCTAATTCAGACAAATTTTTATTTTGGTGACTGATTAGATTTCTCTGATGATCAACGGCACAACAGCTGGCAGCGATGAATAAACATTTCTAGGCTAGGGGAGTGAGAGAGGAGATTATATATTATCAGTGCCTTTCAGAAGCGACACCAGGATTATGAAAGAAGCCAGGCTGTGAATCTGAAGGAGAACAATGCAGTCAGCTGCTCCTGACACGTCAAGACAAAAACAAGCCACCGCAGCCTTTCCCCATTCGTTAATCCAGTTCCTATCATGGTGTCTGTCTCAGGGTGAATACATAATAATTCACTCGCAGTTTTCCAGAGACACAGCGTTATCTTTAATTAGAAAAAAAGAATGCTTTTAGCACAATGTCCAACGTATAGGTCTATTTTTGTTTTCTTTTTACAAAGACATTATTTATGATGGCTAACAGTTGCATAAAGTTAATTAAGTCAGTTAAAAGTAAACAGTTTCTCCCACTTGTTGCTGCCATCACTACCCCAGAGGCTGGATGCCAGTCAAATAAATCAATCCAACATGAAATACACATTCACACATGAAAGTTTAAAACCAAACCCTCATCACCGCCTCTATTTAAATATTTTTTTTCCTCCTTTTGTCTAAGATAAGATCTACATCTTTTAGTGGTTTCGTCATCCTGAGGGATCATACTGCTGCTCCAGATTGATAGCCTTTCACACTGCCTTTGTGGCCACAGAACAATAGGAAGTGAGCGAGAGGCCTCGATGTGTCACATGTGGTGTCTTTGATTAACATAGTAGGCTTGTTTGTGGAACAGGATCTGAGGCAAAAAATACCCAAAAACTGAATCACCGTGGTGCAGTTGGGGTAGAAAAATATTTGAATTCCCAGCAGCACATGTGGGGGACAGAGTCTTGATACAAAACACACAAATGGGATATCTTCTGTTTCAAAAGTGTTTTTTTAGAAACATGAACAACAGTATTATAAATTATATCCAGTTTGTAATCATATCTTAATTTTCTATCTATATTTATTTATTTATTATCAGGTTTCACAGTTTGGTTGAGCCTGCTCGCTAAACCTGCTGATCTACTTCCATTAGCCTGTCTGTCTAACCCGTTTCAGAACAACAAGGATCGGAAAAACTATTTTTATTATATAGGCAAAAAAGCGCAGAGTTTAAGGGCACAGCCCTGGTCTGGGAGAGATAGTTTTGGCAAATGCAGCCTTTGTTCACTGTTCTTTAACTGGGAGTGGTTACTGATAATGTTTTTTTTTTTTTTTTCCTCTCAGACATTGCTGCCATTCGGGGGAAGGGAGTGTGTCTCAATAATGAGTGTACACTGGAATCATTGATTGTGTAAAGTATAGCTTTATCAATGTGTCTATGGAGGGTTTTAAAGTGGGGAAGATGAGCTGCCACTGTGTCTTACAAACATTACATCTTATCGATTATACGACCAAATAGTTACTTAACTGTATTGTAACATTTTTCAGTATCATTATAATGCGGTTCTATAAGTTGTCCTTTAATTATAATCTTTAGAGTGCCCAACCCTTTCCCTCTGAGATCAAACACACATCTCTCTCTATATATGTATAGGATACACAGCAAATAAGACTGCATACAAACGTGCCCTGGTTGTTAAATGTGTGTTTGTTTTTTTTTATGCCGTGAAATAGGAAGAACCTGAAATTTGTCATGACTCAACCAACCTGCTTCTGCAAAAGAAAAAAATACAAAAAAACTCATGTAACTGTGAGAAGTTTGAGGCTCCCCTCCCCCATCTCCACATGGTAGCTGATGCATGACGTGAGAACGTGGAAGAAGAAAAAGAAGAAGAAGAAGGGCAACACTTTTAGGTGAGCTCAGTACACAGCATTAACACTTCAAACATTAAGTCACCCAGAAAGTAGCTTTATTATCAACATGAAGTCAGTGAAGTAAACACAGTAATAGTTGACTTCCCTGTGTAGAAATAAAAAAAAGCAGTTATTCAACACAAACGTGCGGATCAAAACTATAATGATATACTAATTAGATTAAACCCCCATTGACCTTTATTGGCTATGATTATGCGCACTGACACTTTTTTTTGTTATTCGTGACCACGTGACTGGCCTTCGGGTTTTTGGGGGCCGCCGTGCACGCGCTCCATCTTCCCCTCGAGAGCTGTTGGGGCTGGAGAGCGCGCCTCGGGACTCAACAGCTGCACAGTGAAGACTCGCCAAGTAGAACAAATATGACTCAAACAATTGAATAAGGTGAGCTGTCCACCAGCGAACACGCCTCGTGCGAAATGAAGAAGCAGCAGCTCGCACAAGCGGCACAGCTCAGTCAATTCAGCTCGCTCGTAGTGTCAGTATCATTATTAATCCGGAAACTCTGCCTTGGTAGGTATTGTTTGGTGAGTTTCTACAGTTTGCTCGGAGACAACAGAAAGAGTAGTTCGCTAACGTTTGGTGTCGTTGCTCGACTATTCACTTCGTGTCTTGTCGTTGTCTCGTCAGGTTTTATTCTTGTAGCTTTAACTGTTGGGGAGAGAGAGAAAAAAAAAACAGCAACGCGAGCAGAGACACAAAAGTTTGTCCGTTTGATTTGCACCAATCTGTTATGAAAATATGCTCGTGGGAACGTGTTTGCTGTTGAATTGTCTCCGGCTAAATTTAGCTTTTTATGAAATTGAAGTTGACTAAAGCCTCCTCCGTGGTGGGAGATATTGATCTGTGTGGCTGAAAATAAAAGTAAGTAACCCCCCTCCTCGTGCTCGGATTATGAAGCGCCTATAGAAATGTAATAGCCGCTGCGCTGAATGGAGCATTGATTGGACTTTATTGGCGTTAGCTGTTAACTGCTAGTCCGAGCATCACGAGTATAGTACGTTAGTGGTGTTAACGAGACGTGACGTGTTTACTTGAACTACACGGTGGACTAACGTTAACGTTGAAGTGTGTGCACTTCAAAAGAAAATAATTACACATGGTCAGAGTGGCTCACCTGGATGAAGTGCTACCAGTCTAATTAATTACAGCTAGTAAAGTGGGAGACACCTCGTTAAAAATGCGAATATATACTCGCAGTTGGCAAATGTAAAGCACTCAGTCTTTAGCTAGGACCTCCTTCATGACTATTGTAATGTCTGTTTGTGTTGAAATGGCACCAGCATGTACTTTGTGGGGCTGTTGAACTGGATTAAGACTAATTTAAAGGTGTTTGTGTTATTAAGGTTAGCCCACTGACTGAAATGGGGTTGTCAGATTAATAGAAACATGTGTACAACACGATACAATTCAATGCTACTACAAACCACATCCTCCAGAGTGAAAACTACGTCGAACCAACAACACCCTGTTATTTTAAACATGCTGAATACCATAACCGAAGTGAAGATGAGATTTAGCGCAGGACTACTCCATTAAAAAGTATTTGTTTTCACTAGTGCACCCAATGAACTGGCAAGAGAGTCCATATCATACTAATGAAATGGTTCTATTCTCCGGGAAATGAGTGGGAACTTAAGAGTCGGGATCCCCCCTCCCCCGTTAACTTAAGACATTATTGTTGACTTCATGTAGAGAAATGTTACTAAATGCTCTTCTGTTGCCAGAGTTCATTTCCATTTGTTCAAGCCTTCAGCTTTTGAACCTGCTTATCCAGTTAGTCCACTTTTGAGTCAATCAAACCATTAACATGATTTCTTTCTAATGTAAGCGGTTCATCATACACGCTGACTGTATACAAATCCGCAAAGAGAGGTTGTCCCAGTGTTAACAAAAACAAGAGGAGAACAAAGGATTATATAGGATCATACAGTTGATATGTGCAAAGTGTGAGTCGACATTGTCGCACACTGAAATATGTTAGATGAATGTTTTTGGTTTTTCAGGTGTGTGGCTGTTGTATAATGCTGTTAAATGCCACTCAGACCAAGTCTGTAAGACAGTTGTTAATGGGTTGATGTGTTATTCTTGTTTCTATTACATTACATTCAAACAGGAGAAATAACTTAACTCTTAATCTGAAGCTTCTTAAAAACATGTTTAATAATAGCGTGAACCTATAATATATGTTAATATTGACTATATAAAGTAGGTCTGATTCTGAGTTGGTTAAGTCTTTACAAACTAAGGTTATATGTAGTATATCTACAAAGAAGTAAGAAAGCAGAAAAACGTAGTTTTATCAGTGGCCTGCACATAGAGGAAATGAGTTGTCTGTGTAGTTGATTTCTAAAAAAGATACATTTCCTGTTTCACTTTAAGAGAAGGCATTTCTCTCTCTGGTGTACTTCAAACAGATTGTTAGGTGCATTACTTACCTGGTCTCGATATCAAGCATAACCTGAAGTATCTGTTCCCATTCTTTTCAGGTTCCTAATAATCTGGACAAGGTCTGCGACTTCAGTTGGAAAATGCCGACTCACTCGTTGCTGCCATTTGTGGATAGCCCAGATGGCCTTGCCCAAGACATTCTTATTAGCAACAATGCAAACATCCCAGGGCCTGACTCCAGCATGACGCCACATGCCACTTACTCAGAAAAGACTGTGTTGGAGTCTGAAGGAAGTGTATCGCTATCCTGTATGTTCTGTGATCAGATTTTCACTCATCAGGACGAGCTCGGTCCCCACGTGTTAACGCAGCACCCGACCACTTTCTTTGAACCCGCTGTACTTCGCGTTGAAGCAGAATTCCGGATCCCAGGAGAGAGACCCCGACCCAAACCCAACAGCCTCCCTGTTGAGAAAGAGGAGGTTCACAGTTGTATCGTTTGCGGTTTGATATCGCAAGATGCCAGTGAGTTGGAGACCCACATGAGGAAGCATAAAGACTACTTTACATACTGTTGCAGTGTTTGTGGACGGCGATTCAGAGAGCCCTGGTTTCTCAAGAACCACATGAAGATGCACGTGAAACCGGGACCAAAGAGCAAAGCTCAGCAAGACCTGGAGACCCCCGTAACAATCAATGACATCGTCCAAGAACCTGCTCCAGAGGCTGTAGTCACACTTTACAAAATGTGCATGGTTTGTGGGTTTTTCTTCCCTGATCATGACAGTTTGGTCGAACACAGTAAAGTGCATAATCGCGAGGTGGAGCCTGGCAAAGATAAAGAAAAGGAGATGATGGATGGTGCTGCTGCTGAATCCCTTGCCAAACAGGAAGCATTTCTTCACAGTCTAAACCTAATACCACACTCTGCAGGAAATGCTTTGCAAAATGTGAGGTCGTCAAAATGGATTCCCCAGCTAGATCCCTATAACACATATCAGGCCTGGCAACTTGCGACAAAGGGCAAGATAGCTGTTGGTCCCAATAATACTAAAGATACTGGTCAGGAAGTCAGCACAGACAATGAAGACTGCAGTTCTGATAAAGAGGAGTTGAATGCTATTTGGTCGGAGGGCCATGGAGACAAATCTATGAAAGAGGCTCTTGGGAGAGAACTCCGGTCTCAGGCTGCTGGAGAAAGCCCGGCCCCACAGCGAAGGTCTCTAATGCAAAAAGATAAGGACAAAGAGAGGCCAACCACTTGTGAGGAATGCCAGAGAACCTTCAGGACCTATCACCAGTTAGTTCTCCACTCCAGGGTCCACAAGCGAGAGAGAGGTGGTGAAGAAAGTCCAACTTCTTCTGTTGATGGGAAGCTGTCGAGGATCAGTTCACTGGAACATGCAGAGGAAGGCTCAGAGGAGGGCTTTGAGGAAACCTTGGGTTTAGGTAAATCTGTGTGTCTTTACAAAATCATACTGCCTCAGCTGTGTTCCATTTAAACCAAAAAAAAAGAGCTACCAAGAGCTCCCTCTGCTGGAGGAGGGCTGGTAACACTGGCCTTTGATTTATCTTCATTCCTTTTATTTACTAAGTGTTTTGTCTGTTTTCAAAGGTGAAGATGGTTTTGATCGTAAAGTCAGATCAAAAGAATGCAGCTACTGTGGTAAATCATTCAGATCAAGCTACTACCTCACCGTTCATTTGAGGACTCACACAGGTATGTTTGCCACATGAGCTCACGAATGATCCTGAAAATATATTAAAACTTTGACTTCTATTTAAAATGTTGCATCTCCTTGTTTCAGGTGAGAAACCATTTAAGTGTGCTTATTGTGACTACGCTGCAGCCCAGAAAACCTCATTAAAATATCACCTGGATCGGCGTCACAAGGACAAACCTTACGTTGGGATCCCAAGCAGACCTGTGCCTTCAGTGCCCTCTCCTCCTGACTCAAAACACGGCAATGACGATGAAAACTCTGCACCAAACAGATCCAAACTCTGGGTTGCCGGAACCAGGTCTTCCACCAGTGCAACACCAAAAGGTGGTTTTGACAGTGTAGGTAGCCAGCTGGGGAAGACCACTTACTCCCAGACTGATGATGTGCTCATGTGCCCTGTGCCCGTTAACCTGAAGAAGGAAAGAGAGGAGATGAAGGAGGAAAGCTCAGAGGCTCCATTAAATCTGTCTTTGAAAGTGTCCCTCTCCATCTCTGCCAATACAGAACCCAGGAATGAATTAATTCCAATTCCCTGTTCATTTTGTGCATATGAAACCATGTACCCAGAGGTTCTGATAATGCACAAAAAGCTTAGTCATAAAGACAAGTCAGACAACACCAAAAAGAACGGATTCGGGGGCAACGTTAAACAGAAACGCTACACGGGCTGCCCGCCTGCGCTCGACGGGAAAGATGTCACCCCACTTCTGATGACAGACAGGCAGCACCCTCGTCGAACCAAGTCCCCACCCCCGCAACCCGCTAAACCACAAGACAAGGCCCCAGTTAATCCACCTCCCGGTCCTAAGCCGTCCCCCGTCCTCGCACCTCAGCACGACGTTCAGGAGATGATACGTTACAGACACAACACCGACTCTCATCCTAGTCAGGAATTCTCCAGGTACACGGAGCTAATGAGGAAAAATAACACAGGCAGCAAGTATGCCATGGACAGAACTTCCCTTCCAGAGAGAGTGGGTATCGGTGAGAGGAGCTACCCAGCAAGAAGTGGTGCCATTTGGCACCCGGACGCTGCCAGGCTGTGCCTGTCGAGCCGATTTGGAAGCCTCCCACAGATGGATTTTGGTGACCCTTCCAGCAAGAGAATAAAGTACTCTGTTCCTACAATCAGGGAAGCTGAGACTGGTGAGAAGTCTGGTTTTAGAGGAGCAGCAGGAGACGGACCTAACAGGTTGCTAATCCCAGGGCTAAGCGTGAAAACCACATCACAAGGATCAGGTTCATCCACAGCTTCTGAGGCTCTGGGTGCCGTAAAGAGCACATCTATGGGAGGAGGTTTGGACAGTGAGTGGAACATGATGAACCTCCTGCGCTCGTACAACCCCAGTGACCTGGCGTCTCTTTATCACGGCACACCAGGAAACCCCAGTCACGGCGGACTGGCCAACCCAAGAGCAGGTATGTAGTAGCTGGCTGTGATTTAGTTTTATTTTATTCATTTTTATCACACGTCTGTTACTTTATATTTGTTCATTTTAGCAGTTTGCTGAGTTAATGTTAAAGATGTTTTCTCAGGGGGCAGGTCTGTGATGTACCAACACTTACCCAGTCTACCCAACCTGCAGAGGAGAGACCCCTCAGGCTCATTCTCTAGTCAGCGCTATGGGACCACTGACAAAAGTACCTAAAGTAAAAAAAGGACCAAGGTAAAAGAAATATTCTGAAACGCATACAACAGGGTTTCTTCTTTGATTCACAAACCTGGACCAGGCTTTTTGGAAATATATTTACTTTACACTTGATATAAAGGAATTAAATTGTATTTGAAAATTGAAAAGCCTTTTCCCCTCTTTCTGGATTTAAACTGTGCTGCTACCTTATTTTGGAGAACTTCTTGAAAAACGAGTTCCTTGTAAAGGCTGAAGAGGAGTACCCAAGATGTGTCTGTGCTCCCCTAATTTCATTTTTTTTCCTCAGTAGAGAAACATTTGCATAGACATTTCAGGGCTCAAGATTTCATTGTACATTTCTCTTCTTTTTTTTTTGTTTTCAAATGGAAATAGCAAATGATCTCTCTTCTAAAAATGATCCACTGGTGTTCACTGTGATATTTCTTTCTCCATGAATCTGTGGCTGTTTTTTGACCCACACTAATATTCAATTATCTATGACATAACAGTAAAATGCGTGTGTCCGATAACGTGAATATATCAGCACATATACATTGCGTAAAGCTAAAACCTAAGAAACAAATGAGTGTGAAAAATTGCTGCTCTGTTCATTTATTGCTGATGTCCAGGCAGTAATTACACACTACTTATTTTTATTTTCCTTTTCCAAAGCACTGGAGGGTGGGGAGTTTCTGTCTCGAGAACCTGACAGCTTCAGTTCAGTAGTTTACAAACAGGCCACTGTAACAATTCCCATTGTGTGTGTTGAAGCGTTCTACCTCATGTTGTGCTCCAGACACTTCTCTTTGTAAAGCTGCTGAAGCTATCATGTCAGCTGAGCCTGCATAAATATTTGTCTATCGACCAGAGAGATATGTTTTGAGTTGTTGTCGTATAAGATGATTGAGTGTGTCAAACAGAGCATAACACACAAACTCAGAACAACTACTGATTAACTGTAACACAATTTGTGGATATGTTCGATAAACATTGCATTTACAAGTTTTAAACACAACAGATTTAGTTATTATTTGTCCAGTCGGCTGCTTTAGTGGTGCCCCAGATCCATCCGCTGTGCATCGCACCACGTTACAAGCAGCTGTGTTAATGTGTGAGAAAGCCACGCTGTGTTATTTACTGCACATTTAGGCACCGTTCAGGAGGTTCTTCTACTTCACAGCCTTGAAAGTGACGTTTAATGTCCTGTGGTAGACGTCGGTGTTGACTGGTCACGACTTTGGAATAAACAAAAAAAAAGAAAAAGGAAAAAAAAAGAAAACGGTTCAGTTAACTGTACACTGTGAATAATAAAAAAAAAAGCCTCAGGTAATCTCATATTTTCATGCCATGTATTCTGTGTGTAAGTTTTGCCACTTTGAAAGGCCTGAGTTAAGTTATCATTTTTTTTGGTATTCACATTACATGTGTACTTATGTAAAAAGTAAAATATTGTTTTCAGAGTTGTATGACACATTTCAGTAATAAAGTGAGAGGTGAAGAGATCTGTCGGTATCTGTGTCTTCACTGTGGGGCCACTCTCATTCCTCAACAGGAAGCACATCAGGCTGCAGTTTGAGTCAGTAATTAGCACTTGGTATGATAAACCTAAGGAAGAGGTGACACATACTAAGAATTTTATTTTCAACAGTTTGCTCAGTTTTCCCTCTGCTGAGAGAACCCACATTAGCTTCTGCAGCATTTACACATTTAAAAATGTAAGTATTATGTATTGATTTTTTTTATTCATTTAAAATAAATATAAACAATCATTTAAAAACCCAAGGGTCTAATCTAATTGGCATGGTTTAATTGCAGTTTGGGACTGGTTTGTGCATCAAAAATACACTCTACAAGTTGATGAAAGGTCTGAACAAGTTCCATGGAACTTTATCTCTAAACGAAGTGAGACATGCTTGAGCAGTTCTTAGATGTTTTTTGTTGATCCAGAACATTTCTTCTAAAAAAACACTTGCAAAAAAGATGAAGTCTATCTTTTAGAATGCATTTGGTCGAAGGTAGTGTGAACTTTAAAGACACTGCAGTATAGAGCTGTTGATGGTTTGTATACTTCAACCATTTCACTGCCCTATACTTAATATAGTCTCTCCCTCTGGGTTACAGGACAAACGCAGCACTGAACACATTTTGATTTGCATGTTTCTGCTTGTCAACAACAACGTATCATCCAACCATTATCCATTTATCCTGTAAAGTGTGTCGGTGGCAGCTAGTGACGCCAGTCTGTCACACGGCTACTACGGTCAATTTAGAGTCACCAATAAACTTGACCCATGCTGTTTTAGTGGGAGGAAGCTGGAGCCCTCATAACTAACGTAGAGAAAATATATCAATAGACTCATATTTTAGCGATAGAGTACTATCCTCTGTTTCCAGCGTCCAAAGAGACATTGTGGACTGACATGTGGAAGCCCCATACCACCATAAAAACTTGACCAAAAGAAAGAATTCATCATCGATATCTGGTATCTCCCCCCTGCAGTGTTCCTGGTGTGTGTTCTGTCAATGACACAGTTCAACCACTAGAGAGCAGTATTTACAAAGTCAATATCATAGGCCCGTGCAGATTCTGGTTTCAGAGCTTTTATGTTCAGGCTCAGTAACAGACCTTTGTAGAGCTGTCATAAAACTGCACAATGTGACCACGCTGAGATGGAATTACAACTATAGTGAAAAACACAGGACTGAATTAACCTTTATACTCAGAGGGCCTTAAAATTCATGGATCTGCACTCATTTAAAGAAAGAGCAACTCTCTAGACAGGACAAACAAAAGGAATCAAACAAACCAAAATAAATAGAAAAGATTTTTGTCCCGCTGTGTTTACTCTAAAGTGTGTGGGAGTTGGCATGCTTGTATCACCACCTTAATGGGTGATGTCACACAGGTGTGTCCTTTCAGCTATCAATGGCAACACACCTGCTGTGACATCACGGATGGTGTGAACTTCCAAACCGATCAATACCACAGGATTTATTTATTTATTTTTTTGGGATTCAGTGAGCACATACTCAAAAAATAAGTGTGGTAATTGTGTCTACACATACAGAGACATCAGCACACTGTTGGAGATTTTCCTCATTTCTGTAAAGGAGCAGAGTAGCTGTGCATCCCGTCAACAACAAACTGCAAAGGGACAATCTTCAGCACATTGAACACTTTTAACTTTGAATTTTTTTTTTACCCCCTCCCCTCATCCTTTCATTTATTTATTTATTTATTTTTTTGAGTAGACCACATCTGTTTGCTGTCTGTTCCCCTGGGCCAGCACTGTGTAATCTATTGCATTAGCTCACATTAGTGCATATCGCCCATGGGCCTTAGTAATCACAAACGCAAAATGAGCATTTCACTTAGCATCATGCTCATATTCCCTCACACTGTGGCGAACTTAGTGCAAATGCATGGCAGAGAACGCAAGTCGACAACAGCTTATGACATCCGTCCCGTTACACTCGATGCCCGTGTCCAGGATGCTGCGAGGGTCTTCATGTCAGAAGACATTTTAATAGGCAGAGATACACACTGAATCTTCATTCTGTTTACATCGTGTCCTGGATTTCTCATTCTAATCTTTCTATAGCCGCTTGTCCTCTAGAGGGTTGTGGGGGAGCTGGAGTCTATCCCAGCTGTCATCGAGTGAGAGGCGGGGTACACCCTGGACAGGTCAGGGCTGCGTCCTGGATTCGTTTTTTAAAGTTTGAAATTTGCGGCCTTCAATGAGCATTATAGCTTGTGCATTTCTGCCAGAACTGAAGAAAGGCTTCACTCAAATTAGCTACAGAAAACAGATTTATTGATTTGATTAGAGCTTTATTTGACCACATCTCATTTATTCCACAGTATTATACAGAAAGATCTAGACCAGGGCAGCCAAAGAAAATAACCATTTCTGGAAAATTCACCCGGGACCGAAAATTCTTTGGCACAAAACACCTGAGGTCTTCCTGGCTCTTTATCAAGCTCCTTTCATCACATTAGCTTTTCTGCGATAAGGATTCACACAGCAGCCATTTTTGTGCACAATCCACTACACAAATGGCATTTTATGCTTGCATTGGCATCCATTCATCTGTTCAGAGGTCACGTTTAGGACTTGTGGACGTGTTTTAGTGTTTTCCCCTTCTTCTTCTCTACTAGTGTGACTGTCAAATCTCTCACCACCCTCTTTCCCATGTAAACTTCATAGTTTTCTCCTTCCCCTTAAGTGCTCTCTCCTCTTATTTTCAGTCCTTTCATCGCTCATAATTGTTGCCTCCAGATTGTCAACTTGCATGAATTAGCAATTGGGCCAACAAAGCGGATACGGTCAATTGTTGAATATCCTGTCAGGACTCGAGTCTGAAAGTCTGCTCTGGCTGTGATCGCTCATCATCGTCACCCCATTCCTCTGAGGAAGAGGAGCAATGTAACAGTTCCCACAAAAACAGCCCCTGGCCCGAGGAAAGGGATTTGGGTGTCTAGAGACAACAGGGGCCATATGGAGCGGGCCGAGATAGCAAGGCACATGTACAGAATAATGGATGACGTGTCATGTTTCATGTTGCAGAGAAGCCATCAAGAGACTTGGGTCAGGGAAATCAAAAGGCTCACATACAGCTAAAGCGACTGTTGGACCATTTAGCTTTTTTTTTTTTTTGGTTTATTTTCATGTTGGGAGAGCGCTGAACATATAGCCTTGAAGAATGTGCTCTTCTATTTTGAGTACCTTTCAGTCTGCTGAGGTTATTTAGGAATAAACACAATAATTATTCTGCTTTGCTATTAAATACAGACCTACACTGTGTGAGGTAGAGCAGATTCATAATGAGAGAGCCACCTGTCTACCTGAGAACAATGAGGTGGTGAATAAAATATAATTTCTAAAATCTGCGTAGCATGCTAGGAGAAGTTGATTAATAACCCTAACCCTAATCATAACCCTAACCCTAAGGATCCCCAGACTTTTTACCCAGTGCTACGAGCTGACCACATTTTGTGAAATATCTTAGTTATTCTTCAGTGCTAATTAGCCTTGGTTACCACGTCAACACAGTAATTCAAGATAGAGAGCATAACCTGCTAAACATCAACATGTTAGCATTGTCTCTGTAGCGCTGCCTAGCCTCATATACTGTCTCATACTGTATATATCTGGCTTCACTCAACATAAACACATTTTAAATCCAAAGAACCTCCAACTACTAATGGACGGAGAGGATTTACAAACGATAAGGAGAAACCCACTACGGCTGTGGAGATAAAAACTCATCTGTCCAAGCTCTCCTGCCACAGGGGCACCGTATACTTAGTCCCTCCCTCCCCACTGTTATCTGCTCTACCTGCATGTGGAATAAGCCGAGCACCTCATCTCTGTTTTTCTCCCAGTGTCAGAACTACACTTAAGTGCTGTTTCCGATACCCATGAGTAAGCCCCATAAAAGCTGCCCCATCGCCACAGCGTTATTGTTTCTTGCGGATGATTGATTGATGGATGAGGGCTGACACTTCAATGAAGCCATTTCCACTGGCATCTCTATCCGATGATGTGCAGCGTATATTTTCCATCCACGCCTCATTGCTCGCCCGTGTCATTCCTGGAACTTCATTTACACCATGTTCCCTGAAGGACCTTTTTTAGCCCCATCTCCCTTTTTTCCTCTCCCCGGCTCCTCTTTTTATCTCTTTCTTTTTCTATGCCATAAAATAATGCTATTTCTCCTCGGCTCTGGAGGGGCCTGGGATCATTTGCAGGGAACGATAAAACCAAAGGCATGGAGGGGTTATTTACAGGAAGTGTAACACTGACAGGGTCCCACTGTTCTGCTTTTTTCACTGTCAGATGCCAAGTCCATGCAGAGACGGGGCAGGGCTATGATATACATTTCAAACGCATTCGGCCTACGCCGCATGCACACACATCATTTACCGCTATCTCCACAAGCCAAATGGGGACTTCCAGCTTTGCACATTCTACCAAGATGATGTCCAAAGCTGCCCAAAAAACATGTTAAAGTATATTAGTTCAATGACAGTGTGATTGAGGTGCCTTCTCTGAGACAATTGCCTGTTTTTTGCTCATATGGGGAGCAGATGGTAAGCAGGCATCAATGCGGCAGGCTTTCTGGGATGACAGCCATGAGATTCCCCCTCAGGTGCCATTGGAGCCCCTTTAGAAGGGGAGAGTGATTGGTAGGACATGGTACCCCTAAGCAAGTGTTGTTTTTCCCCCAGTTTTCTGATTTTACTGTTCTCATCAACAAGCTACAGTGCGGGAAATATATGTCTGATGTCACCTAAGACATTATCTCCTTATGCAGCCTCCATCACGTGTGGAAAACAATACATTAAATACCAACAGTATCATTATTCATTAGGTGACGCGTGAGAAATTATTGTTTTCATACAAATGATGTAAACTGAAATTCTGAATGTCAAAGTAACACTGTATTTTAAACTCCCATACTTTGGATTCATAAGCAGCACATGAACCATGAATAAATGTGCGTTTGTCTTTATGTCGACTTAATGTTGTTTAATAATAACATAAGTAACAGATAATAAAAATTAAAGGTGCACATTTGCCGTATAGCAACAATGCACAATGATATGTGGCATAAATTCATTTTTTTCTTAAAACCTGATTTTATTGTCAACAAGACAAAACTGATCCAACTTATACTCATTTAAATATATACCCTGATGTTTATACAAAGAAATGAATATACTTTTAGTTGTGGTTTGTAAAATATGTTAATAATAACTACTATTACTAGTACTATTACTGTACTACATGAAGTATATATTCCATGCATACATAGTACAGTCTGGAGTATTTTCCTCTTGTAAAGTATGTAAAATATATTATCCTCTAGATAGATAGATAGATAGATAGATAGATAGATAGATAGATAGATAGATAGATAGATAGATAGATAGATAGATAGATAGATAGATAGATAGATGCTTTATTAATCCCAAACTGGGAAATTTCACCGTTGCAGCAGCAATGTACAGGCACTCAACACCATACATACTATATATAACAGGAAAAACACAATCTACTATATACACGTCAAAGATTATAAGAAGAATATATTGTTTACTGTCTTAAATTTAACTGAAATGAATAGAAATAAAAATGATATTTTTCTTTTCCCTAAATGCAATAAATACTCAGAGTAGCCTAGCTTTTTAATTAGAATCCATTTGGTTGAATGTACACAGTTCTCTTCCGTATTCGCATTTGGTTGTCATATGGCAAATAAATAAATTAAAGCAATTTATTATTAAATTGACAGTTAACTAATTCCAGATAATTCCTATTTGAAGGAGTGAAGTTTTGAGGTCATGATCTATACAGTGTCACACACACATAGGATTTCCTGAATATGCGATGTCATCAAATCAACCATTTTGACACCTGGGCAGTACAAACATAGGTTTTGTATAAATGCCTTTTATTAAAATGTGGTTAAAGTAATTGTTGCCACATGGCAACACCTTGAAATAGAGGTTTAAGATGAGTAATGATCGTAATTCAACATGAAGCGTCCACAACTATTAATGTATAATACATTTTTGATAGCTTCAAATACATTTATAAACCCAGCGTATACGTGTAAATTGGGCTCTGCATATTTATTTATTTTCCAAACTAATTTTTCCCATTTTGCAATAGTTCTACCCCAGAAGACTCCTCCTGATTACAGTTAATACGCTGTCGACCTCTGCTACATTTACCTAAAATCACAGTGCCATGTCGCGTTGTGTTTATGCAACACAGCTGTGTGTGTGCTGCCATGTTATCTGTCTGCCATTTACACTGATTCAAAACCCAGTTGTGAATGCCTCTTAGCCTGAGTAACAGTTATAGTAATAATTACTCAATAGCTATTTGCAACTGCATTAAACCTTGTAAAGAATCCTGATATGAATGTATTTACTTATTTCGTATTTACATACTGCTAATGCAGCATAGACAAGTCTATAGATGTGATTATGTGACAGACAGTTCAGGCTATATTAAGATGTTAATGTGTTACCTCTTTGTGCAAAAGAGCTTTTAAAGCATCTGCCTTTGAGATCAAAACGTTCTCTGTGTAGACTACGGGGAAAATAAGAGGACACAATGCTCAGTTGAACACATGATGCATTTACTGTAGCCGCGTGCGTGTGTGGTGTACTTGACCTTGGCCGCTATAGGACATTTTGGTTCATCAGGAAAGATGATTGTTTCCTTTAAAAGATATTAGGATGACTGTGTCTAAAGGAAACTGACATGGCTCCCTGCATCCCTGATGGTTTCCACTCCGTTTCTTTTATAGTCACTCAATAGGTGAGGGAATAGTGTCCCACCACAGTATTTATACATTAAGCAAGGTCTCCCACAGAAACAAGAGAAGAGCTGTGAGAATAATTTCTCCCGTGTCTACATTGGCGTGTCATCCTTTATCAATAATCACCTTGGAGGGAGTGTTTGAGGGGGGTCTGACCTCTGTGGTGATGAGGGTACTTGGACAGTGGTCATCCGTTACCACAACCCATACTGGACCCTGTGTAATATCTGCAAATGGGGAGTGTGGGAGCCCTGGAGCAGGCCTCTCATTGTGCATGCTGGGATTAGAGTGGGGGTTATCTCAGATCAGTCATCTCCACTATGTGCCTGGTAAGACAGAAAATATGTGCTACTTTTTTAAATTTAAAATAAAAAAAAAAAGATAAGTTGTTATGATCCGGCGGTTTTCTTTTTAATGCACCCCTTAAAGCAGCATATTTACATTAAAAAACAAAACCTGCGAATGAATGAGCAGCTAGAAGGAGGAGCGAGGAAGTTACACATCCATTCCACAGAGCAATAGCCCTCCTCCTCTAATGTGATGTGACACTGAATACTACACACAGAGAAACAAGTAACCTCAAATTGGGTTATTCTTCCTACCTGCCAGTAATCCAGTTGATAAGCACTATACATGTAGATTTCTGGGGAGCAGAGAAATCAGATTACCCTGAGCTGAACTGGGATTTTCAGTCTAAATTGGCTGTTCTTCCTCGGGTCTCTCATTCTAACAGGATGAATGAGGGGAAATAAATGATTTGACTTTGCACCAGATAAATTGTCTGCACTGGAGCACGCAGCAGAGTAAACACAACAATCCGAGGGTTGTTGAACATTCAGAAACGCACCATGTGAATACATTTAATACGAAAACAAGTTAGAAAATCTACAAAGGAGTTAGATGATGTGTTGATTTAGGGGAAATCAAGAACGAACTCTTCTGAAAGACAAACACAGGTGAGAATTTTCAACTTGTAACTTTTCCGCTGTGCAAAGGGTAAGCAGCTGCATGGTAGCCGAGGCCTTTATTGAACAACGAAGACTGATCTGGTGTCAAAGGCTTGATGACCACAGGGGTGTTTCATAAAGGTGGCTCAGAAAAGCAGAGACATACAAAACAAACCAGGATTAATCTGTTTCATAAAGCCACCTCAGAGCTAATGGAATCATGCTAATTCAAACTCGGTTGATGAGTGTACAGAGACGTTACGACTTCTATTAGACTATACAGAGATGCTTCATGTGATATAAAGCAGCAGTGCTAACCTGGTTATGCTGTATCTGGTGTCATGTTGACATTATTTTAGTTGTCAATCTTAATGGGCTAGCAATGGCTAATTAGCAATAAAAGTTGTGGATTTTCGATCCTATGATATTTGTTGGATTTTCAAGTGATGGAAACTGACGTGAAATTTTCATTGTAATCTAAAGAGTTTCAGAATGATACAGTAACTCTCGCTGCTGGATTTAGCAAAACCCAAAGCCTCCACTGGGAGTCTTTTTTTATTTGAAGGTGTGCTGTGTGTGTGTGTGTGTTTTTTTTTTTTTGTTTTTTTTTTTGACAGATAAGGAATAAAGAATAAAGAATAAGGGCTGGTCTCTCTTTTCTAGCCCGACATGCACCTCCACAGAAAGGGAAGTAGAGCTGTGATCAGTCTGCTTGATAGTAGCGTGTTTCTGCTTTAGCATTGATTGTTTTCGATCAATAAAGATGGAACACATCGAGGAACGGTTAAGTGAGGAGGTTAAGAGAGACAGCATAATTAGCATAATTAATTTTCTGGAAAATTTTACTCAAAGTTCCAGCCGCAATTGTTGACAGTGAAGCAGACTAGCGTTTGGGTGGCATTTTAGCAGAACGAGCCAGACTGATATGCACGCGAGTATAAATGACTCGCATCGTAGGTTACGGCGCTGAGTCCCGCAGAGGCATGAACAGTGTTTTAGCCAAAGCAGATGTGTCAAACACTGCAGTTCCACAAATGGCCACTTGAGGCTGGCTCCAATGGCGAGTGCACCAACTGAAAAGTCCAACTTTACAGCAGAAATAAACAGTTTTGGACTGTATAGCTAATTGCTTCATTATTGACTAACGAGTATTACTCAATTATTTAAGTAGTATTTAAGATTTATGGTACACACAATGAAGGGCGTGGCTACTTTGTAACCCACTACACAGTCTGGACAATGATTTGGCATCATTTCAACACTGAACCAGGCATGAATTTTATGGTGTTAGTTTGTAAATGTTATGTGATGAGGGAAGTGCGTATAAGGCAGTCATGATGCGTATCGTGTGTTTTGGCAAGGATCTCTGACTGTGAACGTTGTTCCCAAATAGGCCGCATCATCCCTTTGAGTGACATTATGGGCGAGAACAAATGGTAAAAAAAAATGATGAGTTCTTATTGTGTGGCTGCAGCCAAGCGTCATCCTAACTGATGTTGACTGCAGTGCTGTGACGATATTTCAGACTGAAGAAAGATATGAGCTCAGGTTTAAGTGATAAGGAGTAGAGTGCAACTGTAGAGAGGAACGGGCAGGGAGCTACTTGTTTGTATCATTGGTAATCTCAGCCTGACCAGAATCAGGCTGTATTGATAATTTTCCATGGCAACTTAGTTCCAGTGAAGTAAAAACTGCTTCATGAAAGAGAATTTATTCAAGACATCCCTGACATCAACCTATTTATTTCCAATTAAGACAGAGAACACAAAAGGGAAGAAGGAAAACAGAAGGATTGCACCATGTGTTTGTGGACACAAGAGGCACATAAAAGTTCACATCTCCAGTGAATACCTATTTGTTTTTGTTAGTAATGGCGCATTTAATATTCCGAGAACACAGTTTAAGCAACAACATTAGAATTCAAGCATTTATGTGGCCCTTGAATCCAAGCATGTGTGACTTGCATGCAACCTCTCGGCGTGATTTATGTCCTAAGCAGCATTTCCTTGCATCACAAACAGCTCCGGTCTCAGCCTCTCTTCTGCTGCTTTTGTATTTTCTAACATGACACATGATTCCCTGGTGGCCCTGGGAATCAGACAACCCAGGTGCAACACTAATATCCTCCCAGTATCCAAACATTTCCTTTAAAAGTAACTGGCACATTGGGGGCCATAAATTAGAACCGAATGCTGCTCAAGATGTCTGGCTTCCAATAAGACCGTACCCAGAGCAATAAACTTTGACATTGCTGCTTGAAAAATGCCTGCCCTTTTTCATTGTCAAGTGTTACAAATTGATGAAATGAGTTCATCGATGTTCCCTGGTCATTATCTCTCCAGTGGCACTTTGTTTTACAGACAGTGGGAAAAGGGACAGTGCAGATTAGAGGCCCAGGCACAGTTTATCAAACAAAATCTAATATCATCCATAAGAGAGGAATCTGGAAATCAATACTTCATTACTAAATTGTTAGTGGGGATGAAGAGTAATTGTGTGAGTTCAGAGATGTGTCTCGGCGGCCGGGGCATAGGAAGTTCAATGTCACCCGGGAAGTGATAAGTAAAGGCACTGATGGGAAGAAACATTTCTGTAATGGGGGGTGCTGTAGGAGGGCAGTGGCCTGAGCACAGAACAGACAATAGACACTGGTTTGCCATTGATTGGCTCAGCTATAAAGATGGAATGGTTTAAAGAGTCGTAGAGGGGGGACAGAACGAGAGAGGGGAGAGAAAAAAAAAGACAGTTAGAGTGAGCACCACCTTCTGAATTTACCCTTGTCTAGTCACCAGTTTTTGTGCATTGCGTAAAGTCCTCCTCGGTGGTCACTCCGATCAATCGTCCGGTACATTTGCATCCTGACAGAGATAAGTGCAATGATAAAACAGTTCCTCTGCAAAAATGGAAGACCGCTTGATGACATGGCCATTACCGCTGGCTGAAGGTTTGTCTTTGGAATGGCTTCGTGTTAATGAGCGTTAATAAATAACTCTGATGAATAATCACGGCCATTGCGGCATATCCTGTAATGTTTACAGTGCTGTACGTCCAGCTATCTGTTAGGTGCGGTGTTAGCAGAGCCCTGCAGCTCTCTGCTGTGTGTAAGGTCACATCAGCGCAACGAGCACATCACCTCTGTGCAGTCTGGCATAGCCTCATCCCTCTAAAAGCTTGTGTCTGGAGTCCCTCTGACCTGTTCCCCGGCCTCGCCATGTTCAGCCATGCAAATCAGAGTGCCTTCAATTTGAACATTCATAATCCAAACCTGCAGCTTGAGTTCGGAGCCGGTGGGTGCTCAGAGAAGGCGCAATGCTTCGTGGTGTACAATAAGAAACTTTTATGTCTCGGTGAAAACTTAAAGGTGAGGCAGTGGTAGCGCACTATATCAAACTGAAATACCTCAACTATATACGTCAATGAAAATGTTTTACAAACATACGACCTCTGTTCTGCTCAAGGTTCCTTCCTGTTAAGAATTTGTATCGTCATTGACTCTATATAACTAAAATCGAACCAACATTTAGTTTTCTTTTGTCACAGTAAATATCATACCGTCGAATATGCAACACATATTCAAGGTCCCCAGAAGGTAACTTCTAATTCCTAGCAACCATCACAACATGGAAATTGTCCAATACTGATGAAATAACTGCAAAAATATAATAGCACTCCCATCAGCCCCAGCTGCACTTTGCGTGAGGTGCTAATTAGCAAAAAAGAAAGAAGAAAAGGGGGGATAAGCTAAAACAGAAAACCTGGTTACACCTGCTAAACATCAGCATGTTGGTATGCTGACATTAGCATTTAGCTCAAACCACCACTGTGCCAGAGTATAACCTCACAGAGCCGTTAGCGCGGCTTCAAGCTAATCTGGCTTCTTTGCTCATTGTCCACCTATCAGGGCTGAATCTTTAATTCAGGTTTAATTTGTTTAGTCGACTATCAAAGCCAAATTCCTAAAGGCTGAGGAAACCGATGAATCTGAACCGAAACAATGATCTGAAACATACTAATGCCATTCATAAAAGAGCAGTATATTCCCCGGGTATTCGCCACAACAATCTTCCTTATACATCAGATAAATTATTAATTAAAGAAATATCGATTATAGCAGCCTTCAGAAGGCCAAAACACGCATTGTAAAAGCAGCAACCTCTCATCTCAGGTACGCGCAAATCTCCACCGCTGCAAATTCTACAGATGGAGTGTTTTTCTAATTAACAAAAACACCAACCTCGCTTACACATCAAAAACTAGTGGTGGGAGCGATACAACAAGCTGTTAGAATCCAGATCCTCTCATTTCATGGGCGCACGTTTGAATGTTCAGCAAGTATACTGTTCCATTTAAAAAGAGGCTTTCCCTGTTGTTGACAGAGATAAACATTTTTTTTTTTTTTTATCGCAGTGCTTTGACGTCGGTGAAGTGAAGCTGACAGTCCAGTAACAGGGGCCGTTCGCTAATGATTTTTGAGCAGCCCCCAACTGAGTCCTAAATGTCTGCAATATCCATAAACAACTCTATACTGTCCAATTAGGCAGACAGAGATGTACTGGGCTGTCAGACAGATTTGCATGGCTAAGCACCTGAGATCCAGAGGATGATGAGGGGGATGGTTCACCGGCCAGGGAGAGAATGTGCACAATGGATGACTTTCATTACAGCATTACCGCTTTACATACACACTCATCCAATTACTGCCTGGATTAATTGATCATCGTACCTTTCTTTTCTCGGCACCGGAGCAGGGGCTGGTGTTTTTCTCCCTCCTGTACCAACTACACAACCCGCTGCTTTCATTCCTTCTGCTCTATAGCCCCTGTCCCAGGTTTACAGCCGGAGCTCTTCATAAAAAGTCTGAGGGGACATTTTGAAAAGGGAAGGAAGGTGGGGGCGCGGGGGTTTGTTAGAGAAAACCGTTGTCGGCCACCACTGTGAGGATGGCCATTTGCAGGATCGCATACATTGGGAATAATTAGAATTTATGTGCGCTCGTCAATCCCGCCTCATCCTCTTCCCTGCTGCAGACCCATCAGCGGTCAGAAGGGTTCACCGGAGCATGACTCATCCCTGAGTGCGTTTGATCAGAATGAATTATGCCTTTTAGATTCATTATGGCACTTTATTTCTCCTCTCCGTCCTCCTCCCTTGTCCGTTCAGCACCAGGAATGAAATGTACAAGACAGGGTACATATTTTATTGTATGCATGCTGTCATGCACGCACGGTTAGGGATAAGAAGTAGGCGGCGGTGGTTTAGCCTAGCTACCCAATATACAGAATATTCTTCTAAGAGACAGCGCGACGTGGGCTGGAGATAACAGCCCCGGAATCTCGCAGGCCGGAACCCTTACGACATGGGAAACATTTATCAGAGCCACCTTGCAGATAATTAAAAACAACAACAACACACAACTGGAAGACTTCAAAAGTGGCATCATGAAACCACTTTAATATGACAAAAAAAAACAAAAAAAAAAACTAATTGAACTCATGCTGTTTGGTATACAGGACTATGACAAGTGCTAATGGGATCATTTAAGATCATTTAAAATACAAACGAGTCTTTTCTTTCTGTTCATTAATTACTGCTAATTACACGAACAGCTAGCCTTGTCGGGGCAGTGCATTCGGCTGTCTGCAAGTTGTGAACATCAGGTCTGAACAAGGGGATGTCCCATTTCCCTCCTGGATGACTGGCTGATAACGTGTGGCGATGGGAAGATGAATAAACGTCGGCGTACTAGAAATGGCTTCATTCATAAGCGAGTACGGTTTTACTAGCTTAATTAATGTTTATTGGATGCTGCTGCTGTGATCCGTCCCTTTACCTTATTATTTTTACCTTTTAGTAAAGCGGAGAATGTAGATGCACCCGTTTTTTTCTTGTATTATTTCTTCTCCGCGCGACACCCGAAATGTAAGCGTCACCTGGAGATGTCCAGACCAAGTACGTTCTTTAAGCCATTTATTTTGAAACCATATAATCCCTTCATTCAGGTATCTGCGATTCAGAGCTGTCCACTCTCCAAACACGCCTAATACAGCCACGAGATTCCACGAGAATAAGTCCACAACATCATTTAAAGTGAGCAGATTGCATCAACTCATTTCTGCATTTTTAATTGTTTTTTTTTTTTTTTTTTCCTCCTTCCATAGCCCCATTCCCCTCCAGGGAAAGAGCCCAGTCTAACAGAAAGGTTAGTAATCTCTGATGCAAGCAAGCTGCTAGATTTCAGATCATGTCAAGTCCTTCTCTGTTAGTGTTTTCAGCCTGGTTAATAATGTAGTTTCCTATCCTTGTTCATTTATGCATGCCAGCATTACCTATCCAGATGTTAGAAAAAAAGAAAAAGAAGTGATATCTGAAATAATTACAAGTGGTCAATCTCTGTCTCTCTCTCCTTTTTTTTAACTGTTGTTTCCAGCCTCTGTTCAGACCTTCATCAGTAATCAAGGGTTAATTTCACACCTCAGTGGATTGCCTGCCTTAATCTCTATTCGGTGTAATTAAATCTGTCCAATAAAGTGAGCTCTTTTCCTCTTTGTTCTCTCACATCTCCTACTCCTTTTTTTTTTTATTATTGTTTTACACCCATCACATCTCATCGTCTGAACTACGGGCCATCCAGCGTCGCTTGACAGGCAGAATCTATCCCTAAAATTAAAACATTCCTGACCGAGATTGTAAGAGGGGGGGAGGGACAGAGAGGGGGGAGTTTGCTGAGCTCGGGAGAGGAAAAGGAAAGGGAAGCTGACACATCTAGTGTCTATTTTACTTTCTTTCTTTTCTCATTTCAGCAGAATGGAATGTGAAGATTTGACCCTGTCAATCAGGCCTCTTGACAAGTTTAATCACGGTGTGCCCTCCGCAAAATCATGGCTAAATAGGAATGCAAATAATAGAGCGCCAGGGCCTCTTATAAATGGTAATCAAGAGGACTAATCAACTGACAGGTCCACAGATCTGGCTCACGCAAAGAGTCAATCAAACTTCTTTTTTTTTTTTAATTTATTTTTGATTTTAAGGCCTTTTAAGGAGCGTTAATGTGAGGAGCATCTGCATGCATATATGTAACACTTTTATTTAGGCTTGCTCCTCCTGCTCCTTTTTTTTTTTTTTAACTCGCCGAGTAGGAGACAAAAGGTTACATTTAAGCCATGTAAAGGGTATTTTTCTTTTCAAGACAGACCAGCCACCGCCGCCGATTTTCTGAACAATGTAAATGAGCCTTGCCAATCCACTCCTCTGTGATCTGCCACAAAAGTCAAGGGCTCCATGAAGACTTTGAAATGTTGATTCAGTTGAGTATGGTGACTTCCCTTTGCACCTTTAAAAATACAACTGATCTAAGTTTTATGTGCGCTTGAAAGTTGTGAAGGTTGCTTCTCTCCCCAATTGTCAAAGATGTCAAAGCTAAATATGAAATTCCGTCTTGCCCTGACTACATCAAAAGTCAGGGCTCTTCTTTTTTGTGTGTTTTTTTTCTTTTTTTTTTGTTTAAGTCCATAAGATAAAAAAAAAAAAAAAAGATGGTACAAATCCCAATGCTTTGCCAAGTCTGTTGGGTAAAATTCATCCCATGTAAAATCTAATTTTAAATCTCATCTTTTATTTGCGCGACACAATTAAAATCCAGAGGCGTTCTGTGTAGAATGCTTTATATATTTCTGTGGCTATAATTCATTTATTTAGAAAACCCTACATTCAGAAGGGGTAAATTGGATTTGCCTCGGCATAATTATACATGATTTTAGATGGTTTGGTTTGTCAGTGGGAATAAAAAGGGTTATATGGCACGTCAGCTGGATCTAACATTTTAAAGACTTACACTTCTCCGCTCGCTAATGATGGTTTACAGGCCAATTCTCTGGGGGCAGCCTGAGTGCTTCCAAGATATCACATCTTCACAGGCAATCCACATAACTTAGTCTGGCAATGCCAAAGGGAGGTTTAAAGACAAGCCAAAAGAGTGAGTAAGAGATGTGTCAGGAAACAGCATCATATATAAATCTCTGCAAACAAAGCGTCACAACATCAAATCCTCTTCCACCTTCTCGCTCCTGCTGTGGTTAATTTCTCTAAATTACAGAATCTAAACATTAATGAGAATTTTTGGAGGCTTTACTATAAATCCCGTGGATTCGATCTCTTCTTCTGTTGCTGTTTATCCACTGAGGCGCATTCATACATCGCAGCGGCGTGTCATTTAACGTGAATAATTATGAGAGAGAGAGAGAAGGAGAGAGAGAGAGAAAAGAAGAATTCTCTCATCACTGATACTCACTCTCCAATAACATTCAGCCGCCTACATCACCTGCAGAGGAAGATCAACATCCAAACAATGGAGCAGCCAAGACCAGACATCATTAGGCTTCTTAACACCTCACAAGACACAGACAGATTGACATCCAGCCAATTTGGCCATGAGCTGAGATAGCTACTAGTAGTCTGCAACCTCACTATGGACTAATGATGGTCTAAGCCTGTCTCGGCCCTTCACAGGCCCGTTTGATCAGGTACAGTCGAAATCCAGTGTGACGTGAAGTTCACTATACATTCAGCAGTATTTACCTGCTTGAATTCCATCGTGAGCCTGGCAGATGATCAACACCGGTGTTATTTAAACTGATGTACTGTATGTGGGCCTTACAATGCAGCACCTGTCACCCGTCACTCCGTCCGAGCCGAGGCATGTGCTAAAATTAAGAGAGCGCGCGCGGCCGAAAAACATCTAAACAAGGACACGCTGATGATGCGCGATGCGCAGGCGATCCCTCAGCGGGAGAGGGGATGTAAATGTGCTGTCATTAGGCTGTCGACTCGGCCGTATTGTCCATTTTGATTAAAAACAAATGGCAGAGATCATTTGGCACCGGGCGGACCATCTACTCAGGACTGCAGGCAGCTGGATGGATGGTATGAAGGCAAATATAAGGAGGAATGATGCACGGTATTTATAGCATCCAGATAACACTGGGTTGGAAATTGACAGGCCCACCTAATGATGCTCCTCAAAGTGGCATGGATGCAGACGAGTGGACCTCTTCAAATGGGAGGCCAATCCCTGCTGACACAGGGGATAATAGCCCAGCATTGAGCCCATTGTCTGGGCACCACACACCATGGCATTTGGAACTGAGCGGCCCCTGTTCCTGCGGACAAATGATCCGCACTCTGCCAGGGGATGTCAGCCATCATGTCTCTCAGTCAGTCTGTTCACACGCGAGATGATGGCAGAGGCCACCTTCTCTTAACCCTATTAGTTTATGAATAATTAGCCCTGCAGCAGCAAGAAAACCTATCTATCTATCTATCTATCTATCTATCTATCTATCTATCTATCTATCTATCTATCTATCTATCTATCTATCTATCTATCTATCTATCTATCTATCTATCTATCTATCTATCTATCTGCCTGTGTTATAATTGCAAGTAAACAAAAGAAAACACTCAACAGTCATTATAAACCCACCCACAGCTGCCACTGGGACCTCCATTAAGCCCAGTGTTCCTGAGATGCTCTGGTCTTATCTGATTCATCAACAAGACGCTGGCTGGCATGATTTATCTATGCCACTTACTTGTTTTCATTTTGCCCGGGGGCTGCTGCCAGCATCAGGGGCTTCTTTTTACAACGTGACAGCTCCATCTCAAGAGAAAAGACTCCCCATGCAAAAACAGTGCATCAAAACAAATAAGGCCCGAGCCACTTAAGAGAAGTGGCTGCGTTCAGGACCCATTTTCGCTACATGTCAACCAAATGATGCAGCGGCACGCACGAATCTGCACTGCTTTTTCTGCTTGTGCCTTTTGTCTGCGTGAGAGCCTAAAAATAGGGCTTAAGTAGGGTTTGTTCCTGTTTTTTTTTTTTTGTTTTTTTGTTTTTTTTCAACATCAAATTAAGCATAATGACGTTTCTATCGATTATCTGTGTTTATTTTTTCCATTTACCCATCATCTTTGCGAAAATTCCCCTCCTCCTCCCCCTCCTCCTCCTCCTCCTCCTCGTTTACATCTCCCTTCCCCTACCCCGCTCCCCAAATCTACAGGCAACGGGACGCTCTTGTACATTAAATAAGAACTGTCACCCTGGGCAACTTGCAGCAATGAAGCATTTATTCTGCCTCACATTTCCTGGCACTTAGAATTATTTCCTTCATGCCTGATAACCAAATTACAATATGGCAGGTCTCCCCGGAGCCACAGGATTGTTAGTGCCAGCTCACAACATACTTTCAACTGATGTGGCATTTCATGTACAGCTGCCAATCAAAGGCAGCAGAAGGCTGAGATGTAAATGAGGGCGGGCCCGACGGTGTTCAATTACTGCTCTGAGCTCTGCATAATCCCCCTTCCCACTGACTGACTGACTGACAGCTCCACATTCCTCCTCATCCCCAGCTTTCTCCCCTAATTTCACTACCTAGGTTTTTCGCCTCACACTGGGACCTGGAACCAGACGTCGGGGGGAATTTCCGTCGCTTCCCATTTCCATTCGGAATAGTGCATGAAAATGTATTATCTGACATCTGAGGGACTGTAACGGAAAAGGCGTGTGTATTCAGAAAGTAAATTATTGCTAACAACAAATTCCTTTCAGTTTGTGACCCGCAGCTCAAAGCTAAACAAAGTCTCCTATATGTCTTCCCCTCTGTTGAATATCATTTTCTCTTTCCCATTACAAAAGAATGGGAATTTCAACAGCTGAGTGGGCTGAGATTCTCCTAGCTGCCTACTCAGCATCAACCTTTGGTAAATACTCAGATTAAGAAGATCCATGAATAGTGCTGGTATCTTTTGCTCTCTCTGTCATAAAGACGCCTTTAGATTCCACTTAATCCTCGTGTTAAAGGTACGCCAGCTGAATGGCTTAAGCAATGTTCTGCTAGTGACTGAGAAATGATGCCATTAGACCTGCAGGATTCAGAATGCTATGTTTTGTGCGGGAGTGCTTTAATGCCGTAGTGCATCATCAGACATAATTCCATACAGCTCGCCTGGCTTCATTTAATTTTAAAATATCAAATTGTTTTTTTTTCCCCCCCTCCGCAGTCACCTGATTTCGGCTGCCACCGCCGTTGTCGTTTTCCCTCGCTCGTCTGTCTAAAACTGGCACTTTTGTTGCATTCCAAGAGGTTGATAAATCAATCCATCAAAAAATTCTTTGCGGTGAAACTCAATCAAGAAAGGTCATGTCGGCGGGAAAAGAACAGATTAAATTAGCATTGAATTAGACATGGAAAGTGAGCTCTGTCAAAACCATCACTGTGCTCAGCACAATTAGAATATGTTAATTATGCATTTCATTAAGGGGCCTCAGCGCTCTTTGAATGTGAGATGAAATGTCACTGGTGTAGGCAGCCGAAAAATGGAAGATTGCCAGGCACAACTTTCTTTGTGCAATGTGTGACACCTTCATTAACATCAGGGATTGCTAGTCTGATTAGACTTTTTGTATTAGTTTAAGCCTTTAGGCTTTCAAATGCTATGCCTTTTTTCTCCATTTTGATGTGGCAGCTCAGGCCCTTCTCCATTTCCAAGCAGATATTGTCTATGGTTCAATTCTTTGTTTAAATTCTCCAACATAATGCCGTGACATTGGACGTAACATCTCATTGTCTTTGTGTAGATGACGGCATTTACCGCGGCTTTGTTTCACATAATCTTGGGTCACTTTCAGCAGTGCGACACTGGAAGAGCCAAATTCCCACAGTGTGCGCCCGTAACGAGGGTATTCAGAGAAGCCTCTGAGTCGAAGCGCAGATGACGTCCACATTAACTGTGGATAGTTGCAATTTAACAAAACACAAAGGACGATTTTACAGCTGTAGAGCGTCAATGCTGTCATTTTAATCCTCCGTAGATCAATAGATCAATAGACGGACAGATAGATGAATGAGGAGGAATATGGCTTCCTTTCTGTATATCTGCAGGACAGAGTTATTTCTCTGCACCAGTGATTAACTTCTGAGTGAACTCAGGAACATCCCCCACACTGTGTAATGGTTGACAGGTCATCATATCGTATTCTGTCGCAATCACGCGGAGAACAGATGATAGGTACGTGAAAGTTGGATCGTAGCGGCGGCAGCAGCGGCAGCAGCAGCTTACATTACAGATCAGCCAACTTTTAAAACTTCATTAAAACAAAATGAAAGCACTTCCCGGCACACTTAAATTAAATCGAAATGCTTTGGGAAGAGATGATGAAAGCTAGAAGTGGGAGCTGTCTGACAATTTCAGCACTCACATACTTTCATGACATAAGATGATTCTTGTGTGCTGGAAGTGAATCGCAGGAATGATTGTCTCTGGAAGACCCCATCTCGCAGATGTAATATAGATGTCGTGAATGAGTGACTACCCGCTGGTCTGTCTTTATACAGTACCTGTAGAATACAGCTCCCACACCAGCAGCTACACCGCAAGATTACCTTCCTCTGTCAACCACAAGAGGGTTAAGGAGGTGAGACTGGAGCTCAGGATCAATTCCTTTATGTCTCATGGTTTGCCGTATAACAGGCATTAATGTAAAATCAATCACAGCATGGATATTATGCTTTAATATCAAGATTCCCTTTTTCACCAAAGGCTTTAATGCGCAGAGCATCTTCTGCAGAGCCCTTTATCTTAGTCCGACAGGATGTATTACAGTTCACGGCGGTTCATATTTTCTGTGGCTACTTTTCACTTTCTCAGGCTCGCTAGGTCAGCATTAGGTTCCACATGAGAGATGGTTCAGAAACCTCCACGAGGATGAGGGTCCCGGAAACGATGAAGCCCGATCACTCATTGTCTCCGCTCGGTTTGAGGCTTTGCTTTATGGGGATCCTGTGGTTGCACTGAAGGCTCTGACACGTGCAGGACTGACTGCTCAGGTGGGAGAAATTCAGTTCGCTCACAACTTTGCCACAGGTGCGTCATTTGCCTCTCTTGTCTTGCTGTCAAGCGTTTGTCACATTAAAACCTCAGCAGCTCTGACGCTTGCACTCCTAAGAGAAGTGGAGTAATTAAAATGTATCAATCACCTGTTTTAGCGCACAAAGCTTATTTTTCACGCTTTTGATCTGATATGGGCGGCAGCAGCAAAACGAACAATGAAAGCGTCATGTTAGAGAGTAATCTACTTACAGGTCCAGCACTGCAGGGAAGCACTCAATCAAAAGTGAAAAATGGAGGTCTGTGTCCAAGGCCTAAATGTATTCCATGGCCGGAGAATGAACTTGCTACCCATGTGACACATGATTTACACAGGAAAAGGCCCGTGACTCTCTACAATGATAGATCTATGCCTAAGCCTGCCTGGGCTCACTCAATGACATATAATCCTTCTCTTTTAAGTTGTAAGATAGAGATAGATAACAAAATGCTATATTGATTTCCCTGTCTGCACACTGGCTGGGTTTTTTAAGACTGCACATGTCCATGTCTGAATTTTGACCACAGTGACAGCTGCCTCACATCCTCCCCGCTGCTTAATGCCTCATTAGATGAATTTAATTCCGCCGACGTTCAATGCACTGGAATCCATAAAATGAAAACTATATTTTTCCGTGAAATATCGGTTGTTTTGTTTTAACCATTTGGCCTCAGACAGCTGCGGCGTGTTCGATGTGTTACAGAGACGTACGCTACATCTCACAGGGTTTTCGGCCGATCTTCCCCGTGCGTGCTATTCATTCTTGGAGAGGTAGCTTCCTCATAAATTCAGAAACTGTTATGAATTCGTGGCATTAGTTCACACATGCTGGCGGAGAGGAAGCATATTTCAAATATGTAGAGGATTGAGAACCTTTTCAAAATGGGTCATTTGTTTTAGTAAAGTTGGAGCAAGACTTACAAGGGTTATTAATACATGCGATGCAACGCGGCCGCGTGTCATCAACAGACCCTAAACTGGCCTTCATGAGTAAAAATTCACCGCTCATCTCAACAAGATACAGTACACAATGGTGCATTACGCAGCCCTGTCGCACACGTCAGTGTCTAAACATTTATTTCACAATTTTCATGGTCTTTTAGTTAATGGCTAAATTAATGTCAACTATTTCCTAAAGCACATTTAAATGGCTGTACTACTGAGCACACAGAAAAGCATGCAACAAACATACAACACAAAGGTAAGGAATGACAAGAAATTAAAAACACAAAAATAAAAGAACTGAATTGAAACAGATTTTGTTATTGTGAATTAAATGCCAACAAATAAAAAATGTTTAAAGACGGGAATTAAAAACAGCCAGTGTCTGGTCAAATGAAATAAGAAATGAAAATGTACAACTGCTGAATGCCTACATGCAACAATATGTTCATAGTAGGTTATTCACTATGTACAACTGAGATGTAATGGACTGATCTATACGAGAATTTTGTTTATTTATCAAATCTGTAATTAAGAAAAAGGTTAGACTAGAAAATATGCAACAGTTTTATGATATATTTGGTTTGACCTGCGCTTGCACATGACGGACGTTCTCTATCCTATGCGCAAGACGCCAGAGGTGTGAAAACACGTATGTGTGGCCGTTGCTGCATGGCGGCAAACAAATATGCTAGCTAAAATAGCTGGAGGGGTGAGGCGAATTTTAGAAGCTGCAAGTGGAAGTGGAAAGCTGCAAAAATAACTGAAAACTGATCTGAGACCGCGAGGTCTGTGCACTGCAGACGGTGCTGGGAAATCATGTGGGGACGATGCTGATGGTGTGTTTTGTGCACCAGTCATTAGACGCCTGAGCTGGATGAGCAACTGTGGCCATCACTGGTGAACTGAGAACAGTTTTCCACATAATAATACGTCAAGTGAAAACTCTGGCTCTAAAAGCCCTGAGTTCTGTGGTGGAATCCTCTAGTAACACACGTTGCATATGTGCAAGTATGTGAATAATTTATAGACTGTATATAAATATATCTTTGTACAGACTAATTATGCTCATGATGCAGCTTTTCTTCATGATCTCCAGTCTGAGAGATAATATTTCATAGAGAATCATTTCACTAAATATTAGCTAAGATAAGCCACCCAATTTGTATTAAGCATAGATTAGATATAATCTTTGAATACAACCCATAATCACAGAAAAGTTAACCGGGGTACCAGCCCAGCTTTAACGGCCTGTCATTTTTTTGTGGTGGAAAGTTGGTACTCCATTGGGAACACGCTCAGACCAAGATCTGCCAGGCCAATCAAATAGCCTGGGTGGGCCTTATGTGGCCATGGATAGAGTAGTGACAGCAACTTCTAACATGGTCAATACATCTTCAACACAAACTGAACATTACAGTGTCCCTGAAGGTAGAATTTAGTTAGATCTCAACATTATTAATCTTCCTTTACACCCACTCTTTGATACTTATGAGTAAATACGTCTGTCTGGCCACAAGGTTTTTTTTGTTCCCATGGAAACAAACAAGTTAAACAAAGGGTCCAATCTGACTGTATTATTTTAAAAGAAAGTGTGGATCAGCATTTTAAAAATTTTGGACGGACCTCGTCCAACAATGAGAACACTGTTGGAATAATGTGGAACTTGCTGCCAGGACCCTGGGTTTTCTCTGGGTGCCCTGGTCTGGGGCTGGAAAAGTCAGTTGCAGCAGCATGTCACGTCGCATTAACACAACCTGATTGTCACTCCACATTTAATTGGAGTTATATCAAACACACACACACACACAAAAAAAAAACATGTCTAACCAGATTCTTATGCATGCTCTCTCATGCTCTTATGGGTCATTAGGCAACATTCAGTAGTTTTTGGATAGGTGGTGAGGGGTGTTTCTGTTCTTTTTTTTTTCTCCTTTGCTGGAGGCCCATGGTCCCAGGCTCTGTTTACAGACTGAGAGAAATAGCTTAAATCTGCTGGCGTCAATGCTGATTCATGTCAGATTGAGTGGCAGGTGACCCGAGAGCCAGCAGCCAGACAGTGAGACGGATTACAAGTGAGCAAAACGCCAACAACCTCTGGCCTGCTGTGGGGCAACAGATGACAGCAGAGGAGGGCAAGAGGTGGAGAGCCCCCCCACAACCCTCCATCCATCCATCAACCCATCCCCCTCTTGGCCACTATCCACTCAAGCTGACTGATAGACAAGGGAAAATGAGAGCATTCACTTGTTAAAATAATACTGCTCTGTCAGGTATTCTGTTCACAGTGGTTTACGATTGAAGGGCTTCAGCAGTGACTACGCTGCATCTGGTCAGGTTTAAGATCCAAAGTATAGAGATTGTAATAGCGCTTGTCAGCTAAAAGCTTGTCATGTAAAAGTCAGTTGTCTATAATGGAGTTGCAGCAGCAGAAGCCCAACCCAAGAGAGGAATACATATTTCTGGCTTTAGGACCAACAAGGCTGCAAGTCAGGAAGTGATCTAATAATAGGAAGGTGTGAACGCTGCATGCTCCCTGTGAAAGAGTGGGAAAAGACACAGAGAGGGAGGGAAGGAAAGGGCTTAAGCGAGCCTAAAAATTTATAGTGGCAAAAAGAAAGCATTCATGTGCCCTTGCTGACTGCTGGCTGCAACAGAGCCAACAAACCCTGAATTCTCCTGACAGCGTCTGAGGGGTCCAAATCCAATCCCTTCCAATTCCAGTTGTTAGTTTACGGCGTGGACGACCTTGCCCAGCGCTGACAGTCAAATTCTTTCCAGCCTGTTTCCTTGGATTTTATAAATGTTATACCTAACCGTGCTATGATGTTACAAAACAGTGTTCGCGGCTGAAGGGCCGTGAAATGAAATGATTAAAAACGTCCTATGTTCTGTACCAGCCTGCCCTCTATGAATGCATGTCAGTAAAACAAAAATAAAAGTAACGTCATACCCAAAAATGTCCCCATCTGGGCCCATCAGCAGCGAATGTGTGACTTTGTTTTGAATTGTAATTTCCCCTCGGACCAATCAGTGCGATTCTGATTGCCTGGAAGAACTGTTGAGATGCATCATTTTCTGAGTTTTGGCAAAGTGAGATCAGTCAAGTCTGATGTTTAACGTTTGACACGTAAATGAACAAACAGATGTTTGCTCATTTACTTGTCAAGTATTTTTCAAGTTTCAGCAAAAGTACTCCATTCTCTTATTGTGGCATTTATCATGAATGTTACCTGTGTTTATTAATGCTGCTTAAAATCACCAGCTCCAAATTAACAATATACAGTAGACGACTACGTGCAGTTTTAATAGGTTCTCAGACATTCCAGCGTCCTTAAGCTTTTGTCTGTTTTGACTGAAAATGTGCTGAAAAACCCATTGAACACTTAACTGTCCTCTAATGAAAGACATGGAGGCCAGTGTTCCACTAATAATCCAAATAACAGCCCCTGTTGTAAACACTGTAGGGCAGGGGTCTTCAATGTTTTTCAGAACAAGGACCCCAAACTGATGGAGAGACTAAGTAGGGACCCCGTACCTACTATATGTGTTCTATATTAAGCTCAGGCTAGTGCAATTTATACATATACATATCATTATCATTTTGCATTCAATATTAAGCTATTCAAATAATACACAGGTTCAAATATTCTAGTGACACAGCGATATTGCAGTGTGTGTCAGGGATTTTACCTGGGGACTGAATAGGCTCTCGGCCAATTGTGGGAAACGTTCACTGAAATATGTTGGATTCATTTCAAGGTATATTTAAATAAATTTAAATTTGTGGATGCAAATGAAATGAAATATATAACAAAAACATTGAATCAACCAAAGATTTTGCGACCCCACTGCAGTACCTCCACGTACCCCCTAGGGGTCGCGGGCCCCCTGTTGAAGACCTGTGTTGTAGGGTGTAAACATGAGCCCGACCTAGTCGTCTTCTTCTATTAAATGAACTAAGTCTCGTCAAGTTGGAAAAAATGCTCAACAGCAACCAAAACCACTGTGACTGATATTTTGGGGCATGCAGACACATATCTTACAAGATCATTTTATTTATCGTCCACGTAAACAGTTTGGATCAGAATGATTTCAATAGGGTTTATTATTGTCCATGTGAACTGAACCAATGCTCACAACAGGTTGAGGGACATAAGCATCTGGAAGAATATTTAGATATTGCCAGGTTTCTGTTGAAGTAGGAGCCAAATGTGGGACGCAAAGGGGAGACAGGAGCTGGAAACACAATGACTTTAATAAAAACAAATTAAGGAATAAAAGGTGCTACAGGAAAGACAGGTTATCCAGAAACACAATTCCAAAAACAGTTCAGGAGCAAAACCAAAACAAGAACTCAAAGGGGCATGAGTGCAGGACAAACAGAGGTGACATTACAGACAACCTGACAGCAAACAAAGGGAAAGGCAGGCTACATATATATATACAGGTAGAGGGGTTAATCAGATACAGGTGAAACTAATGAGGGGCGGAGCACACAAGGAGAAACCAATCAGATAATCAAAGGTGGAAGTAAAAGAAGACAAGAAACACCAAGGAAGAACTTCACGAAATAAAAACAGGAAAACCAAACAGGCTAACAGAAAACATTCAAAACCGTAGCAGAGTTTTTCATCATCAAAGTCTATCATCACATCATCATCATGAGTCCAAATAATTGCTGCTGCACATTTCCCATGTCAAATTCATAAGGGGACAATTTAATGCTTTGTTTACAGCTTGAAGCACTGGCCCCCCACGCAGCAAAACCAGTCCTGTCTTCTCTCAAGTTATTTTTTTTTGTAAGTGTCCCGAGCTTAACCCCCGACACCAGCTAACATTACATAGAAATAGCAGACTAATCATTACTTTTCTGTCAATGAGTGAACATAATATTATAATGAAACAACAAATGATACGATGCTACTTCTTGTGCCACAAGAAAGAGTAAGATACATCTAAGTATGCCCTGCATGCCGCCGTCAGTGGGGTCTGGGAGCCACCAGTACTTTTACCATCACGCTGGGAATAACCATATATCTAGCGGGTGCCTCGTCCAACAGGAAGCTGTAGTCAGTTGCTATCTTGTTCCTCGTGGCGCTCGCTGTTTAGATCAGTTTATCTTTGAAGAACATTTAAAGCCCCCTTGTCACACACACTGGCACTCTCCCGTATCAGAGCCTCTCAAAAAATGGGTTTCTGTTGGTTCCAATCTGACACAAAGTGACTGGGTTTCTGTTTGCTCCCAGCAGTAAGTCTTTATGGCTCCTGCTCGGATATGTTTCATTCTCCAGCTGAGTCTCTGTTATCCATATTAAAGCTCTGGATGTAGCTGGAAAGTCTTAGTTCCACGTGCCATCCAGCTATTTGTCTGCATTGATTTGTAGTTTCTTGCCGTATTTGTATTGACCTCACCTTAAGCTGTGATCTCACTAATCTTTAAAGAGTACTTCACAGTTCCAGTATTACACACGTTCAGATACGTGGACAGATTAAAGACAAACATCAAAACTGATGCGATGTGATCCAACAACTTGTCTTTTTTTAATGCCGCGTTTTCTTCCTCCTCATCAAAACTGGCTCATACAGTGCCCACAATGCATTTTGCTGCTGACAAGTTGGACAGTTGGGTGTGGTACGTCGGCGGTGGCTATGCTGTAGGAGTAATCAAATGGAAAAGTGACACAACTCGAGACAGTTTATCAGGTTTCATGCAGCTTTCTGTTGTGATTCAAAGGCTGTACCATCCTGTGGAGATACTGATGTGTAAGATTTCCTTCTAATGAGAAGTGCATTCACATTTTTTTATTTTTTTTTTTGATGTTCAAAACATTTAAACCTGGAGGCAGCTGACTTTTTATGGAGAATGGAGAAACCCTAAAGTGTGGTGTCTCCATTTGTCACCATCTTGGTTAATAGTCCCACAACTGATCTATGCAGAGGCCAAGTCGCAGAAGGTTTCTTAGGCCTCTGTGATCATTTACACAGATGACCATCTTCCTAGTATTGTGCAGGTCTCCCTTGTGCCTCCTAAACAGTTGTGACTCATCAGAGAATGGACATGGACCTTCTGACACAGGACACTCTGTGGTGTCTGGTACCAGGATGTTGTTGGTGGGGGTTTTTTCGGTCCTAACGCCAGGTCCAAAACTTTCCAAGCAGAACATTGTTATTGTCACAAGATGGTCAGTGTTATTTACTTCTCCTGTGAGTGGTTTTAATGTTGTGGCGGATCGGTGTACTTGCACAATGGAGCATTGGCATCCTTCTGTAGCTATGCTAGCAGAGAACTGGTCAGTTGCGTTCCTCTGTTTACTTTAAGAAATGGGATTTGGAACTGAATGAATCAACTTTTACTTGTGAAGACATCTCAGTAGAGATTGTCTAAGTGAAAGAAAGAGGAGGACTTTTTTGTACACTAAGAGACGTAGACGAGGACAGCTGTAGCACTCTGCGCCGCGGCAACGCGTAGTTAGGAGCACGTCATGCTACGCCCTGGGGTGCAGATCAAATGCAGACACCTAAACGTAGCAGACTAATTCAAAAGTGGACAAAAAGGTGGGGCTGAGGCAGACAGCTAGCATGTGAACCTGTGAAGCCACCCACCTCCCACTGGCAGCAACCAAGCCCTTAATAATACATAACTTTAAGCCTTGATCCAATTGAAACATAGAAATTCGCCCCCGCGCAGTTGTCATCAATAGCAAAATTAGCTATAGAGACTAAACCAGCTTTGTACCAGGCTGTAAACATGTTTATTTTTGCTGTGAATCTGCTCATTTTAACCTGGAGGTCTGTGACGGTTGACTCACTTGCACATCCAGCCTCCAGTGGACATGTGAGGAACTTGAGGAGGTTACCACTTACTTTTAATCCTTTCTATCTCTCTTTTTGTGTGTGATCACTCTTGGTCTAGAACGCTGGACTTTAAAAAACATGTGGACGTTGACTTTATGATCTCTCCCCCCACGTTCACGCTCAGCGTCTCTCCACAGTCCTGTCTATTCTATAGCCGCAGCGCTTTTTATCGTTTCCCAAACATAACTCAACTACCCGGTAAGAGTTCAAACAACAGACTAATCCACTGAGTCAAATTTGGACGTCCCCTCGTCTTCTGTCACAAGATCCAGTGTGATCAAACATGTTTCCAGATGTAATATTTATTTACCGCTCATCCATGCTGTAATCCTTTTAGATGAGTTGCACATGTTCTTACCAGCGCATTAAAGCCTCCTAATAAGCGTAGGTGTCACCCCTGTCTCTGGTGTCTGGCCATTCTGCGTTTTTTTTTTTTTTTTTTTTTTTTCTCCCTGCAAGTCCAGAGATGCTCTGGGAGGCACACGAGCAGCCAGTCGGCGAGAATTAGAGCAGCGTCCATGATTGTGCTGACGTCTGCAAGGGGCTAGGCCGGAGATTAAGCCCAATAAAAACGTGTGATTTGTTGCTTTCATATTTGGAGGATGTCAGCTTCAATTTGAGCTAGCACGCTGCCTCGAGGCAAGCTGGGTGACAAATATGAAGGATGCACTGATGAACTGCTGGCAATCAAGTGTTAGTTCTCTCGCGCACTTTATGACGGCAATGAAAGCCTCCGCGCATTGTTGCACGGAGGTTTTGGCAAAAGCTAATGGCATCATTTTTTGTTTGTTTTAATCTGATGCATCGGTTAAAAAGGGAGCAAATTTGATTCATTTACTCATCCTTTGTTCACTGGTTTTGCTCTGAATCAATTTGAGATTTTGCTAAAGGCTCCTGAAAATATGCGACGCTTCACCCAGCGTGTTAGCAGTTTACGTAAAGTCCCACTATTTAGTATTGATAAGCACGCCATAAATGGTTTATAACACACTATAAATTGTTGTAACCTCATTTAAGTGTTTTAACATGTTCATATTATTTAAATGAATAAGATACTGAATTGAAATTTGAATAAAGGGTAAACTGAGTCCTTTACATACTTAAATATGTGACAATCAGAAATAATATCTGGCTCACAGGTAATACCAGAAATGTGGAGTTATTTAATTATTATTTATTATAAAGCAACAATTACCTAAAAAAATAAAAATGCTAAAAGGATTAATAGGATCTTGGATCTTGGATCATGATCAGGAGCCAGGATGGACCGACTGTTTAAGATTCTGGAAGTTTCAAAATACCTCATGCATTATAACTGAAGCTCTACCCCGAGTTTAATCCTTTTTGCAAGTGCTTCATCAACCTTCAGCTTTTCTGACAAGACAGAAGTTTCAGCATGTATGATTAATAAGATACAAATGTGCAACTGATATTTGATAAATGACTTTGGTTTCATATTCATGATGTACAATGAATATGCAGCACCAGGGGCTTAGGCCTACTTGATTGATCAAATGTATTCCATTCATCACGTATTTTTTTTTTTTTTTTGTGCATAATTAGCATATTTGAAGCAACACCATTAACAGCGGAGGACTATGGGGCTATTTGGAAGATGTGATGTATGTAAGGGAGCGGGCGTACATGCATAACTCTTTGTCTCGTCGTTTTCTCAGGAGGAAGAATTGATTATCGAGCACATCTCACTGCTTATTATTAAACAGAAAAAGGACAGGGAGAGACGTGGCATTGTTTTCCCCTATGTTCCGAGTATTTGCCCAGCCACATTTGAAAATAATATCACGTCACTACGTCTTCTGTTGTACTATGTAAGTATGAGACAATAAAATGTTCTAGTGTGTGAAAAGGAATGGGGAGAAGTAATGCTCTTTCTGGGATATTTCTCAGAGGGACGTAATAACCTGAGGACTTTGGGGAGAATAAATGGGAGAAAAGGGAGTTAGGATGTGGGTCATTATGGCTATAAGTTCTAAAGCCCTTCATTAAACACATGAGCTAGTCATTACCCTGCTGCTGTGTGATGAACATTTCCAGCCCTCCTCCACCTCCTCCTCCTCCTCCCTCCTCCCCCCTCTCCGCCCCCACCTCCGGTTTACAGACCAGATGATGCAGTGAATCCATGCTTGTCTGGCGCGGGGCAAAGCAAAGTCAGGCTCAGTGTAAATGTTTTGTGTGTACCCAAGCAGGAAAATCCTGATGCACATTTGGCCTATTACAGCACATCAGCATCAGCGAGACGCACGGCAGTGCAAGCAAGGAGCGTACACTTATCATTATTTGATAGCATGTTTAATGACAGATTGACAAAGGATTTGCAAATGTGAGCTGGCGTCAGTTCCGTCAAGGTCGGCTTTCACTGGGTCTGCAGTGCAACTTATACTTACGTGCATAATTAGATTTTTTCTGCTAAGCTATTAGAAATTATTTAGGAAGTAACTCCAAGCTGGGGACAACGTGAGGGCGCTTCAGTCGGACTGTGAGACACTGGTGAGGTCTTTGAACATTTCAAAACTATTTCAAAGTTGATACTAATAAGCTAATATAGACAAAAAAATAAACCGTGCATGTGTGGGCTGCAGCTGTTGACTGGCTCCACTACATTTGGAGTGACATGAGACTCTATCCACTGTAAGGCTTATTTATTTTTATTCAATAAACCCACTGACGGGGTGAAGCCTCATCCCCGCATCATCTGCCCATCAGCTAGCGTGGATCTGCCGCAGGAGCGTGTTTACTTTTTTTTTTTTTGCCCATGTATGAGCATGTTACTGTGATTAATATGTGTGACAATCACTTTAAAGATTGTGCACGTGCCCGAGCATGTGTGTGGGTGTGTGCGCAAAGAAGGCTGACTGTAATTAGCCGTGACATGTTATATATACGCGAGTGATTATAGCAGTTAATATGCAAACATCCAAAATGAATTAATATAAAGCATCAAAGGAATCACAGGTTTATTTCACTTAATTACCTGCGATGTGTTATTTTGAGTATATCAGTATTGAATAAATAATATAAATTCATATTAAAGAGAAACACTGGATTGCCACCCACTACACCTTATGCACCTTTAAATGATTGCTGATTGCTTGTTAATAATCGTATTAACCTCATAAAGTTTGAGCAGCCACACTGTATTTTTTATTTTTTTTGTGTACAAACAATAAATCCCAGCACTGACTTTGACTTATTAAAGGAAATTATGGTCTGAGACAACTAATTTCCTTTAGTGACTGCACTGATGATGGCATTTTTCTTTAGTTAGCCTTGGGTGAATCTCTGCTACATTATGCTGATGCCACAAAATGCGCTCGCATCCTAAATACGCCGCGAATAATGATTCGTGTCAACATATGGAGAACTGCTGTCAAGCCACAGCAACGCGCGTTTTCAATACAACCGGTCAATTCTGCCCTGCGCCGTAGCATGTTCTGTTTAGCCGGCGAAATGCAAGGCCTCGCTATTAGCTTTCCACTCGTAAACACGGCCGATTGTGTTCTTGTCCCTCTGCTGCAGCTTAAGAACAACGCTTGCTTCAATTTAAAATAAGTTGCTCCTCTAAAACGTAATGGCCCCACAGACAAATCAGAGATCCATCGGCGAAGAAAGGCACTAAATAATTTATAGCTTTAATCTGCTCACTGAGGTGTGTGGTCTTTGACAGTAATTATAAATGCAGGGAGAAATTATAGCTGAATACTTTAACTGCATTAGGAGTCATCTGATGAAGAACGTGATTGCCTGCTCATTTCCAACAATAGGGGGCAAGTTGGTGTCACAGCATTCAAATCACCACAGTGCCCATGTGCTTTTTCCCATTTACCATCAAATGTCAGTTGCCTGTTATAAAATAGAGATTTGATGGGTGGAGGTAATTGAGGACTTGATTGCTTGAAAAGAGATGAATTGCATGAAATGTTTATGAATTTAGAAGGCAATTATTTTTAATAGCCTTGAAATAATAGAGCTGGAGGAAATATGTTTAATTGTTATGATACCATCTTGCAGCAACAGCAGCGGCGTTCACAGGAAAGCAATAAAGTCTGACAAGGAGATATATCTTAGAAGTGTATCTAAAAGTCACGAGGTAAAAAGAGAGCGTGGTGTGCTGCTACTGGTGTATGCCTCGTGTAGGTTCTCCGCAGACTGAACGGATGAGCAAGACATTTGGAATTTAAATATAAAGTACTAGTTTTTACTCGGTCTCTTTGAGAAAATACGGAATTTAGAGGATATTATAAGAAAGATTTTATGTCATATTATATTACTGAAATACAGGCAATACAGTCAGTGATCTTTGGTAACTAAACTGGTAACAAATATGAAGATTTTGTGTTTATCATGTTCAGAAACTTATTTTCAATGATTGCACTGGCTGATAGCTGATCAGTGTGTATAATACAGACCTTAGTGGTCAGAAGGAAAAGACAACATTACAAAACACAAAAATACAAGGCATTATCAAATGTTAACTCTTTATTTGAATAAGTAAAAAAGGTGCAGGTATCACAGGTATCATTTGTCTTGCTGTTATTCTTGTTGCATGAAACACACAGTTTTTTTTTCTTCTAAAATATATTTACATGTGAAATATTTCCAAACTGTCTAATTATTTTTGAGTCATGTACAGAATCCGAGTCTAAACTGGTGATTAAACATTTATTAAAGTGCTTTTTTTTTCCTCTTCTATCATTGCAACACAAAACAGCTTTACATAGCAATACACTGTACAGGTCTGAATGTGTGTTATCGTGTGTCGGGCTACCTGTTATACCAGCTGCATGTCTGTGCAGGTGTACTGGATCACAGAGGTTTTAAAGTACAATTAGTTCATTATTTTGCCTTTGAAATACAAGTGAGACTTGACATATCATACAAATAAATAGTAGTCATAGCCTGGGCTATAGCATGCAAACATCAGCATTATGTTTCTTCAAGCAGTAATACAATTCATTACTGGTGATGCATTTGAGCAGGGTGCAAAAGTATCTCTTAGTGTTTCCTTACACAGTCTCTAACCAGTGTGTCTTTGCTGTACGCCATGATTTTTTTTATTAAAAAAAATGATACACACTACACAATGCTAATTGAAAAATGGTTGAAATATTTGACCCGTGTATTAAAATAAAAAAGGAAGAAAAAGGGAAAAAGTGATGATAATATGAAAAACTACTCCTTGTCCATTTCCACATATTGTGAATGGTTGTCTGGGGATTTGCTGTGAGTTTTACTCAAATGGAGTTTGACTGCGTGATTACTTGCAAATGTCCGACAGCAGAGCTTACATTTGAACTTTGAGTCAATGTCCTCCTCCGCGACTAGAGCCTCTGTGGCTCTGACACTGAGGGCCTTCGACAGTTCTGGCTCCTCTACCTTCGTATGGTGCTCTACGGGCATTTTGCACATGTCTTTGATTTGGAACCCGAGATGGGATTCCAGATGGGAAATGAATCCGGCTGGTGACCTAAACTGGGAAGCGCAGTCATTGCAGTAGAAGACTGGGTGGCCTGTGTCCATGTTCTTCAGAAATTTGGTCCCTCCTGTTTTCCTCAGTTGGTATTTTACATTTGCTAACCAATGGCTTATGGTGGTCATGGACAATCCAGTGAACTTGGAGATGTGCATCCGTTCCTGAGGGCCAAGGTCTGACAGCAAGTACTTTCCCTCTGAGGTCTGGAAGAGGCTGGAGGCAAACTGAGCTTGTAGGATAAGAAGATGGCGAGGATTCCAGTTTGACTGCCTACCCTTACGCTTGTGGACGGAGTACACCTCTGCAGAAACATCCTCAAAGCGCCTAACATCTGATTCCAGTTTCATAGTCGGAATTCTTGATGGAATGGAGGGTTTTGGTGTGGTGGCTTTTGGAAGAACTTTAACCATATCAGCAATGTCAGACAGAGCGTATTTCTGTGGCATTGGGGTGGAGGACTGTAGCAGTAAGGAATTCTTGCTGTGTTTAGATTTGGTCAGGTCTATTGGCTGGTCATCGGTAACAAAGAGAAAGGGGTTATCAGGCCTATTTCTTATAGGGTTTCCAAGCATTAAAGCTGGTTTCTCACTGCTACGGTTAATGTCAGCAAAAAGAGACTGTGTGTGAGCAGATAGTTTATCTACTCTTGAGTTATTGGGCTTATTTGCTTTTCCCAGATGATTGTTCAGAACTGACTGCAGTGCACTAAGAGGGTTTATGCCAAGTATATCCGGAGTGTCACCGAGAGGCTCTGAAGTAGTGCTGCGTCCATTGCTGGCAGTGGGGCTCGGTGTCTTGCCTCTGTCAGAGAAATCTGGGCTCAACTTCCCTTTGATCGCTTCACTCCCTTCATTCACACAGTCTGCATCAAGCTTTGAAGAGGAAGAGGAATCATCCTGACAATCGCTGTCATCATTCTCCACCAGATCAAACTTAATATTCTGACTTTCTTTACCATCGCTAATGCCATCCTTTTCTTTTTTGATGTCCACATTTTGATGCTGTCCCTGGGGAGTATCAACTCCCACAGCACCATGGTATGACTTACCCTTTGGGGCAATCGGCCTCAGCTTGTGGTTAAATGTCTGCTTTAGCTGAGTAGGGGGAGATGCAGAGAGAGGGGCGCTTTTGATGATGCCAGAGAGCTGATAGGCAGCATGAATGCTCGGGTAGGCACTCCAGCTTGGTGTCCCTGTTTGAGCTTTATTGATGGCAGAGGCCACTGTGTTGGCTAAAGATTTAAGAATGTCCCCTCCTCCACCTGAGTCTTGTTCAAGATCCTCCTCACGGAGATAAGGGTACTTAAAAGCCCCATTGCCTGTCTTTTGATCCTCGCTCTCTTGCTTGTCATCCCTAGTTTCAGTTTCTTCCATTTTGTCTGATGTACCTTCCCCCTGGCTATCCTTCTCACTGCTCCCAGGGGAAGTGTTTTTTGGAGACACCTTTTCTCCCTCAGTGTCGCTGGCAGCAGGCTCAGCTAAACCCTGGATCTTCTCTATGGCCAGGGGGTCGAGGGCTAACTGTTTACCCTTTTTAGAAGCTGAGTTAGTAACTTTAATGAAGTGTCCTGTAACCATCATGTGTGTGGTGAGTTGCTGAAGGGTGTCGTGGGAGCTTCCGCACTCCATGCATTTGAGAATCTGAGACTTGCACGTCTCAAACTGCCAGGTGTAACTCGCCCCATTCTGATATCCATAGCGATTATTGTTAGCATTTGAAATGGCAGCAGCCCGTTGTGCCTCAGTGTAGCCCGACAGACCGGTCGTAGAGTCAGGGGAGCAGGGTCTTGTCGTTTCAAAGGCCCGTTTCTTTGCTGGTGGCAATAATTTGGGTGTGATTACTGGGATTGGCTCTTTTAAAGGCACTTTTTGGTAATGTTTAGTTTTAATCATATGGACACTCAAATCCTGGAGTGAGTCAAAAGAATGGCCACAGAACATGCACTTCAAAACCTTCTGTGCATCCTCTTTCCCTTCCATATCTTGCAGATTTCGTTTCCTGGATTTAGAAGAGGAGGCGGAAGAATTGCTCTGTTTGCTGTGGTTGTTGTCTTGGTAGTGTCCACTCTTGTTCATGTGGACTGTCAGCTCCACAAGAGTGTCATAAGCAGCGCTACAATCCTTACAGCGGAATCGGCTAGCTCCCGTGAACACTGAGCCACAGGGTTTGGTGGTTTGCCTATACAAGTGGACAGAGCTAAAGAGGTTGGGTTTGGATGCAGGCTTTGGAGAGAGTGTCTGCTGCAAGGTCTTAGAGAGTGCATCCTGGTGCCAGTCAAACTCACTCTTGGTGCTTCCATTGGTGCTGTCACAGTTGGCTTTGCTGGTGTTTTTGCCCATTTTCAAGTCCATCCCGATTCCCGTCCAGTAGGAATCTGAGAGAAAGTTTGCATAGGCTGCCCTCATTTTCTCCAAGCTGCCGCCCATCTCCTCCTTCTGTTTGGAGGTGCGACTTTCTTCATCCCTCTGACTCTCAGGTGGCGATGAGATTTTGAAGTCTGAGAGTCTGTCACTGCTGTCGCTAAGGCGTGACTCCAACTCTGCCTCTTGATTGGAAAGGACACTAATGGGAGAGTTCTGGTTGCTATAAGTGTTAGTGCTCTTGTTGTCTAACTCCCTGTCCTCGCACACTTTCGGACTGGTCTTCTCTGAGCATTCCTCTTCAGTTTGAGTGTCGTTCTCTCCGTCTTCTTCGGCAATCGAATCCTGAAGAGCCGGGTCTTCATCTGGCATGTACACTGGAAAAGGAAGAGACATGGAAAACAACATTAAAATACTGTGCAATTAATTCATTTATAAAGTATGAGCCATTTAGGACAGCATAACGACGGCCGCTCTGTGCCTTGGGAGGTGGACATAATGTTTTTGCTAACAGACTGCTGCTGGTGTAACAGCACCATTTGATTCACGACAGGCCATTGACTTAGTGCTGTGTCCAAGGTTTTCCTGGCCTCAAGTTGAGATGTTTACAACAATCATTGGCCACTGAGTGACAAAAGGAAATTGATTCTACTGGGGCCTGTTAAGTGTTATTGCAAATGACCTATTCCGTGGTGATTATGGATGCCTCAAAACTGCAATGAAAACGTAAGCCTCCTGCTCTGGATAACATCTCAGTCTGCCTGAAGCTACACATGAGGAATGGCTCAACATAAACTCAGATATTCTAATGCTCCAAATTGATCTCGAAAAAAATGCAACGCTTGATTGAAAACATTACTTCAGAAGGCATTTAGCCACGATTACAAAGTTTCAATAATCTGTAATTCAACATGAGGGAAATTATTTTGTCGACAGCAAAAATAAAGCAAAAAAAAATATGTTGCAAATGTGACGGCTGATCGTGATGTAGATGTTGATCGCGCCGGTGGAAATGCTGATTCAATTTTCAGTGTTAAAAACCAGACAATTATACAAAATTTCAAAAGATTACTGGCAATCTGTCATGTCATTATATTTTCCCTGACAGTCTCATAAACAGCAATTACTTCTTTCATTATTCACCTGTTCATTCTCGCAACTCATAGAGCACAAACATTATTGCTTCAATTAACAGATAATTAAACAACAGTATTTCTAATTGACACATTTCCCATCATCCAATTAGTGGAATCTCTGACTCAGCATTGAGGTTATTTCCAGTGGCTGCTGGATCTGCTTGACGTAATACGAAGACGGAAGATTAAAATAACCTTTCTGACAATCATCATTTCTGATTATTTTTAATCTAACCACCGTACCAAAACCCGGCCTACAGTATCACACCCTGCGTTTGCATATTTTCCAAAGACATCGTGCAATAAATGCAGTTTGTCAGAGTTGTCACATATCTGAGATATTTTCCGCCTCATAGTCACGCTGGAAAATGTGCATTTTGGGAGAGATGTGGCAGATGTGCTACGAGTTAAATATGAATGGGACATAACAGCCTTGTCCAGGCACTTATGCATTTCATGTTGTTAATATTTCTCTTCTGAATAGAGGGCACTCCACGAGGGGATGGCTGAAGCCGAGCACTCAGGAGTCCCACACTGGGCAGCCCATAGAATGTCTTCTTTGCCTTCTGAAAATAAGACTTTTTTTTTGTATCAATATTTCACAAGCGCCTGAAGAGAAACCCTGGAGATGAACTGCTTGCCAGCTAATGGACGGAGATGGAGATGGGATTCGGACTTTCAAAACAAACACGTAGAATGGGGCCTGGCGAACAAGAGCCTGCAGTGAACACACACCCAGGAGCCCCAATGTGCCGTGACCTTGATCCACCGCAAGAGAGATGTTTTGATTGGCCGGCCAAGATCAGGGATGGCCTCCAAAACACCCTTGATGCTAAGGGAGAGAGTTGTAAAGAGCACAGAGGTATGTTTTATTTATAGTCTTATATATAGTATTCACAGTGAAGGAGAACTCCAACGGCTATGACAAGCTCCCAGTTGATGTCCTCTCTCTTCAAAGTCATCACTAAAACTGAAGGACTGGTAACACCAAAGTGGGGAGATGAGCATTTTTCCAGTCCAGTGGTGGCTAAGTAGAAAATTGCTCATTCCTAGGACACACTATAATTCACAGTACAGGCGTTGTCCTGCATTTTTTATATACCTTAAAACCCACCAATAAACGGCGTTCATTTGACCCTATTAGTAGAAAAGAAGAGCGTTTTACAATGAACGGATAAGCACTCTTTTCCAGGAACATGGACTTTATCAATTTTAATGTGAATGTTTGTCCTTATCTTGGTATTTGAGGATGGAATTGACAGAGATTAACAGCTGCCCTTCCTGCTGTTCTACGGCTTTCTATCAGATGCCCTAAGTAGCAGACATCCAGAGGCACCAATTAACCTTCTGGGAGGGATCACTCCAAGATACCCACATGTCTAACTCCACTCCACACACCATTTGTAGCTGCTTTTGCCAACTCTTGATCTACTACAGCACTGCTGCCATGCCAGGCTGCATTACTCTGTAACACAAGATCAGATTCAAGGACAATGGCAAAACAACAGAACACCTACCTAAGATCATTATATTATGTTTCTCCAACAGCCGCTATGCTTCACAAATAAAACGGCATAGCTGGAACTTGCACATCATCTTGTTAAACAAAAGTGACCAGCTATTGCTTGTTCAAGGTAAAAAAAATAAAAAATGTAAAAAAAAAAAAAAGAACAGGAAATGCCTGCTTTGAAAATGCTGTCTCTGAATTGAGGCAACTCCCAGCCTAACTAGCCTTACAAAACAAGACGCTGGCGTGCCCTGCCTGAGATTTAGCATGTCATAAACTGCTGTAAAGCCTCCAATCTGTGTCACTACAAATTTATATCTTCAGACAGAGATATGCAAAGGTCAAAAAACCTGAGGTGTCCATCATAAATCAGGCGGCTGAAGTGTTTATAACCTTTATCCGTTAGCACAGACTCTTGGCATAGAGAGGCCTGGATTTACAGAAGCAGCAGCTTGTTTCTGAGCCAAAACACCCCCCGCCGCCCCAACATCTAGAAAAACCTGCTAACTGCATAGAAAATCGTACACTTTATTTACTGCTACCTACACGGCAGCATGCTGTCCAACTGGATTGGTGCTAAAGCCTTTTATGACAACATATTTACGACTCAACTTCAGTATCTCCGTGGAGTGCAACCCCCTCCCCCAACTCCCTCTCCTCTTTGAGTCCATTCACAATGTGTCAATCACTTTTAGAAATGTACACGACAGCTGTGAAAAGGCATTCTGTTTCATATATTAACATCTGAGTAGAAACTTTTGTAATGGTGAGAACATCAACATTTATCCCCAGGAAGGTCAACATTTCCTTCATTAATCTGACAAGCCACAGAGAGTTAGCAGCCTGAGGAGCTTAGCTAATGGACAGCTGCAATGCCCATCGCAGGACTTTGCGAGTATCCGAGGTAACACTATCTTCAGAGAAGATTGGGTAATTCATAGGTGCCAGTGACAGGTCTGCACGTCTGTGCCACTTTCCCCAGCGCTCTCCGGTTGTCTCAAGCTACAGTTTTTGCTGCTCGCAAATCAATATCTCTTTTTACTTCTCATTGATTGCCTAGCGGTGGGACCAACCTAAGCAGGACTGTTATGACATTTCTAGATTTCCCCCTGTCCTTGGAACAATCAATTACACGCGCATGGCAATCAAAACCTCTTTGCAAAATGAACCTGCTCCATGACATTTTCATCTCCTGGATTTATGCCATGTGAAGAAGAAAAAAAAAAGGACAGGAAAAAAAAAAAAAAAAAGGGTTCCTGCTGGATAAGCAGAGCACACACTAACAACGCAGGTCAGGATCGCTGAACAGTCTCTAGGCTGCCTCAGTGAATGCAGTCCTGTGTGTCTGCTTCTCCTTTCTGCTTTCACTTACTTGTAAGCAATTCACCCTGTTAATTATGTCTGTACATTTAGAAGCACTTAGTCACAGCGCTCATCTGTTGTTATAAATAGGTGTGAAACGTCAGTCAAAAAGTACTTGGTGTACAAAATTCCAAACAAAGTTGTGAAGTTTTTTTTTTTTTTTTACTCACAACGTCGGAAACAGGGTGGTGGTGTGTTTACAAAAGTCACCATGATGTGATTGCCTCACTGAGCTATCATTAGACTGAGACACATGCCACAAGGTTTAATATTTGACAGCGATTCCTGACTAACTCGGTGAGAAGTGCACGTCAAGATCAAATAGATACATTGTCAGACATCCTGATGATAGCCTTGATGACACATCTGAAGTTAATTCTGAAACCGAATCACATGAGAAATGGCGAAGACCTAATTCTGAGCCCCGGAGCCATCTGTAAAGATCTGTAAACACCTCTCACTTCATTGTTCCCTGTCAGGAAACAGTCTCCCCGAGCCCAAGGACACTGCAGAGTAAAGAGAGAACAATCACACTCAGGCTGCACCCTTTGACAAAACTTATCTGGAGGTTAATTGATATCACAGAACGAAATACTTTCTGACTTGCTCTTTAAAAAGGAATGTGTCATTAGATCCCATCTGACCCATTATTTAGTTTTCAACGCTTCTCTGTTAAATGACTCCAATGATGCACTTAGCAGACTTCAGAGCCGTGCAGACAGACTGTAACTGAGTCTAGATCGCGTTGTTTTTAGCTGCAAATGGTTATCAACGGAACTGTGGTGCATGTTTTGTAAAAGTAAAAAGGGCAAAAGTAGATGAGATAATATGAAGTGGGTTTAAAAGCAGCCATGAACCCCCGCAAAGTGAATTTGTCAGATCTTTCTGAGGCTCTGACTAAAACACCATGAGACGGAAACACTCGTTAATTTTCGTATGCATGAAGGAGATGTTACTTAAAGCGGATTACGTACTTCACTAAACACAACCTATTCATGCAGATAAATGCCTTGCTTTCATACACCCTCAACTTTAATATTTAATAGTCTAATATAATCAAATAAAAACTCGCAGCTCAGAAAAGAAAAGACATGGACAACTTGAGGACAGATTGTGAACACAACAAATGGCACAATGTGCTCAGATGGACCCGGAGCCAGATTAATATGATAGGATCGCAAATATGACACCATATCCTGCCATCTGGCTGTTCATTTGGGCAAAAATGATCACAATAATTATGGCAATTAATCAAAAAATGTTTTCCCAACCAACATTCTGTTAACTAAAAACACAGAGAACTTTGGAATGCACAATCAACACACCAATAAACACGCAGAAAAAAAAAAAAACACATCACGCAGCCTCTGAGCGTGTTTAGCCTGAGTAACGGTAGCATGTTTATGTAATGACACAAATGTGGGAATTTCTAAAAGACTGTCTTTGGATGTTGCATGGATGCTAATCATGGCATTTACTGAGACACATCAGATTGCGGCGCCTAACTCCAGTAGCGCCTTCTCTCCATGATGTCACCAAGCAACGCTGCTCCTTTTGATGCCTACTAGAAGCTTCTGCTCCGAGACGCATCAGTCGGCCCGCTGCCTAATTGGAAGTGAGCGGTGGGAGAGCATTGCAATCTGCACTCCAGCACCTAAGTCATCACTTTGAACGTGCCACAGCCGCCACATCACATGCAGTTGGCTGGTGTTGCATCTCACCAAAGTGTCCTCTATCAGCACTGGAAGACACAATTATACATGCGGCATTCCCATGCTGTCACATAGGTGTTGTTTTATTTTTTTTAAGGAGCACAATGCCAGGTGAATATTTGCTCTATCTGTATATTTTAGTATTAAAAGTATTTATTAAAACATTTTATAGTAAACGTAGGTGCCACACAGCTACGCAGAGGTTTTATTTGATTTATTTAATGTGTAGTGGTGTCAAGTTTATTTACACATTTACTCAAGTAAAATGCCTGGGTCAAATTTTTAGTTACTTCTACTTCTTTATAAAACCACGTAGCAAATAAAGGTTGAATGTATAGGTTTCAGGGTGATCTAGAGTGGAAAAATGAAATAAAAAAAAATAATAATAATTATGTATTTATTTGAGTATAATTATCTAAAAATGAGAAATTTTGTTTTGGATATTTACACAGAGAATGTCTATGTTTCTATGGTGGCCCAGAATGGACAAATTAAATAGTGGCTCTGACCTCTGACACTCTTCAAAGGGGAGAGAGAGGTGAGGGATAGTTGACTGTAACCTGCAACCTGACCACTAGGGGACACTAAAACTTACACACCGGTCCTTTAATGTTAGCCACTTACACATTTGGCCTCTTACATATTAATACTGATGCAATAACAAAATACTACACTGATTTAATACTTCAAGTACAGTCAAACGTTAAAATCAGGATATTTTCCTGTGACTATATTTTATGCTGAAGCACGGCTACTTTTAACTTTACAGATATCTCAAAATCCACATTTATCCACCTGGCTAGAATCCACTTAGAGAGAAAATAAATTTTTAAGGGGCTAAATTCTTAAAATTACTAGCTGCTGAATAAGCTGCAATGTGCTGTTTTGTCTAGGCAGTAAAAAATATACTGCACACAGCACGGCTGTCTCCTGTTCCGGCCTCCATCACTAACAGGCAAAGGTAAATATAAACAATTTGGTGAGCGCTTAGAATGATGTTACAACCGAAGAGGCTCAAAAGCCTCAGTGTATATTTGCCAGGTTATGGATGATCTTTTGTGCCCTGGCTGATAAAGTTTCAGTCGGCCAAGCAGAAGCAGGACGGCTTCAGCTCCAGTGTATTTTCCACTATCGGGAGGGGAGCAACCTCTCGGCGCTCTGTCACTTGGTTTCTGAAGAGCCCATGACACGACTCTCCAGGAGCGACATGATGAGGTCTGATGGTTCCTTTCTGCAGAATAGCAGTTTACCCCTCATTCACCCTTATCAGAGAGTGAACCCATCATCTTACAGTACGCCACTCAAACCGCTTCGCATATTGGAGCTGACCAGTCGAGCAAACAGGGCGGTACTAATAAAAGACCATCTTGCTTCGGTTCAAATTTCCCTGATTGAATGTCAGTCAGGAATGTTTGCGTGGCAGCAGGGAGGAAAGTGGGCCATCGTTTAAAGGACCACTGCCTTGAACACATAAGGCCTTTGTTCTAGTTTTATGAGATACTGAGTGAAAGGTATGATGGCCTCCAGTCGCCTGACGTGCTGTTTGTTTTTCATGCCCACTCGCCTGACTAAATAAAGAGGTTTTCAATTCCAATTCAATCATTGTCTGATGTTTCATAAGCATTTGCTTCATCATTGGATTCTCTTTTATTTTGCATCCGAGAGGCAATAACCAGAATTTAATTGTCTTGAATATTAAATTGGTCTTTTATTTTCTTGTGATCTCATGGCATAATATCAAAAGCTCCTTCACTCCTTGCTCCGTGGACTGTGTTCCATTTAGTTTCCCCCCGAGAGCAGTAGATGTATATACAGTACATTGAGTCCCTGCATCATAAACTTTGCATGAACCCTAAACACTGGCCCTCCCAAACAACAACAGCCCTCCATCAAGGTCGGGCCTTGATGAATCTGATAGTGCAGCTGGAGGAGACTGTGTGTATTCTATTAAAACAATCTGCATTTCACTAACTCTTCCCGCCCACTCCGTCCCTGTATGGATCTTTCATTAGATTCTGGATGGGCTCCAGCCAAAGCTTTCCTTGTACAAGCAGTTTTATGCCGTTTTCAGCAAAGGGAGGCTTTTTTTTTTTTTTTTTTTTTTTTTTTTTTTTTTACATTCCGAGTTCATTAATAGTAGATTGCCACTTTTTCCCTTCATTAAATACAATGAGGCTACAGGGTGAATTTGCAGCTGAAGCATGGCACTGTCAGTTTCTAGTGGGACCAAAGGCTGCTTCATGGCAAGCATAAAGAGAAAGAAGCAAGCCAGCCAAACCTGGAGCTCCGTGGGACCAGACAAGCAACAGCAAGAGAGGCAGAGATGCTTCAAAACAGCCCCGCTCCCTCCTATTCAGATTCATTTTAATGGCAAATTTGTTGTCAAGTGTCCTCCGCAAAATGATTAGGGCCCGCTGTTTTCTGAAAAGTGCAAACTTCTGGATTTGCCTGGTGCGCATTGTCACTTTGACAGCCCATTCTGAGAACAATGGCTGCCCAAATAGTGAAATGTGTTGGCACCCAATAGTTGAAAGTTTCCCCTCAAAACAGGCTTTCTGCTGTTTGTGGGTATTCTGCTGTGTTGATATCGAGATGTTGATTAGAATGAAAAAGGGAGCCAGTGAATTGGGCTCCCCGGAGCAGGCACATCAACCATTGTATGAGATTGACAGTCACTCCATTGAGCCAATTATTTCTGTTCATAAGACCTGTTTCTATAAAAACTGGTTAAAGACTCCAGTCATTGTTTGAGCGTCTGAATTAAACTACTGGTAGGATTTACAGAAAACCAACAGCTTTTAATGGCAGGACTGCCCACTTAGTGGTGCTTTTACTGCATGAAATAATTACAGACATAATACTGTTTCCATTAACGGTTAAGGTTGAGCACAATACTTTTACAGAACATATGCATAAAAGGCAAATTATCCTCACGTCATCTACAATAAAAGAAACACAATAAAACCAGATGCGGCGCTCTCTATATGTGTGGGATGCATGTTCATTAATACCACACTGCAAACACATCCAAGCTGTTCAAATATTGCCACTGGAAAAGTCAGTGCAACAAAAATATTTTCTCTGTGCTATATCCTCATTTAGCCTACGAGTCAGCGCCGTGACATTTCTAAGGTGTTCAGCTATAATGGAGGAGGAGTAGGTGCCGACTGCAAGACGAGTGCAGAGCCCTTTTATTCATTGCATGGGAGAAAGTGGTTAATTTATTGAAAAGAAGGTAGGCGGACGAAGCAGCGGAACGGAACTGATACCCTGCGTGGCTGTAGGTTGTGCACCGAGGGGGAGGAGACAGGAGTGGGAGAAGAGGAGGGAGAGGAGGAGGGGGGAAAAAAAAAAAAAAAAAGGAGGTTGAGGGAGGCGGAGACCAGAGCGACAGAGGAACGGTTAATGGAAATGAGTGACAGGCTTTCAGAATGATTTACAACGGGTGGCGCTGCGGCAGAGCCGGCGCTTGATGGATGATCCTGAAAGACGGAGACGAACCATAAATCATGTCTTTGAATCATTGACAGAGATAAAGGAGGGGGAGAAAAAGCAATGGCATTGACGTTCATTCTTCCAATAATGTACATTGACGAGTTACACTACGGAGCCTTAATTAAAAAGTGAACACGGGTCTTCTCCCTCTCTCAACTCAGCCCCCCTCCACCCACCCACCCACCCACCTCCTCCTCCTCCTCCTCCTCCTCCCCCCCGCCGGCTCCTCTATCCCTCTCCTCTCTATTGCGATATCAATGGTAATTAAAGATGCAGCATCCCCGGCCCCTGTCCCACAGCCACTTCCTTCAGCTTCCCACAGCAGCCAGATTAGATAAGTGCTCTGCTAAAAGATAATGTCACCCCTCAACAATATCAATGCGGGTCTGGCCCATTTGTTTCTACATTTGTAAACACACACATAAACGGAGAGGAGCGGGAGACGGAGGACGGAAGGAGGGTCGCTTTATTTCTTCAAAGGAAAAATAACAGACGAACCAACCGCAACTCAACACTAACGATGCTCGATTACATATGTTGCCGTGTAGGTTTCTCAGCAATCAGGAGTATTCTATTCTATTTTTTTTTCCTTCATTTTTTTTTTTGTCTCCACCGAATCTGTCCTGCCGCTCTTAAAAATTGTGTTGTTCTGTCTTGAGTGCAGATGGCACTTTGATAAGCAGGAGGAGCCCTGTAGGAGCAGAGAGCCTGAATGAGTGGCATTCCACATCAGCTGAGCTCCCTTAAAGTGCACACAATAGAGCAATGAGGTGAAAGTAATCCTAAACATCTGTCTTATGTGTTCTACACGCACAGGCTGTTTGTTCAAGTTCGAGGAAAGACATTAGCAAGGGGGGGAGTGGGAGACGGAGAGAGAGGAGGATATATCAATTCATGCACTAGTTCTCCAAAGGGATTAAGCGGGGCCTCTGTTGTCTGTCCTCTCGCTGCTCTGGCAAACAAAATGGAGAAGGCTGCCCTACTAATGCAAATACCCTCTTTCATGGCACACTGTGGCTAGCGTGGGCTCGCTGCAAAGTAATACTTAGAACTAATACATCACCATGATTGTTTTTAATTATTTAGACTTCCCTGTATCCAAGTTTACGTTGTCACATTTGAAGCCTAGAGTTTCGGGGTTTGGACGCGGCGCCCCTGAGGCCTCGCGGCAGACCTGCTCGGAATCACGGGAGGAAAAGACGAGCGCTGGAAACGCGACGGGCCCCGGTGCACTGTCCCGTCTGAGGGCCGCTCAGGGGAGACCGCGGGGGCAGCCGGTCAGCCCACCACGCGAGGGGATATTCACCGGCTGAAACTGAAAGACACACAAAGCCGCCGCTCTGCCTCGCTCTCACCCTCACCATCCCTCTCCCGCTGTGAGAAGACATTTTGGCAAGCTAAAATGGAAATGAATACACAATGGTCATCTAGCATTGAAAAGCTGTGGCAATAATATTGGTCAGGCAAAAGCCAGTGCGTCCGAGTGTATGAGTGTGTGTGTGTGTGTGTGTGTGTGTGTGTGTGTGCACGCGCGTTTATGAATGATTCATGCCGCAACACAAAAGCTCACACACTCAGGCTTCGCACGATTTGAGAATCATTTTCATTTGAAGGCTTGAAATTGTTCATATCATGTTTGATCGCATCCTCGCATCAAAACACAGTTTGATGGACAAGGGAAATAATTACTTGTCATTCATGTGTCTGGGGTTTCTCTTCTCTCCTCTTTTGTTGCTGTTAAACATGTTCCTCTGTTAAACACTTTTCCTTCACCAAACTCCAAAACAGTGCAACGCTGCTTTCAAGTCGCAGTCCAAAATGGAAATGAAACAATTTCATTAAATTTACAAAGGAGGAAAATAAACCTGTTTACTCCATAGTTCTTTTTTTTTTTGAAAAACTGACTGCTCAGCTGAATGAATCAAAGGGTTTGAGCGTAATGAACTTCTCGGAGTCCGTGTCATTAATGGGCGATGGCGCTCGTTGATCTTAAACGGTCTTAAAAGATGATCCATACAGTAATGAAGCCAGCTCCGCTCCTGGCCTGACGCCCAAACCGGGACATAATCAAAGTCACGGGGGACACGCCGGAGCTACCGTTACCAAATAACATCCCTCCGCTTCCCTTTTGTCCGCTCTTTAAAGAGTAAAAATCTGTTTGTCATTACGCTGTAGATTCTGAATGCTAAATATTCAAATTCATTGCATGTGTTTCACGGCCGTCAGCTGGGACCACAGAGCAGCAGGACGGCTTACTGGTCTCTCTCTCTCTTTTTTTTTTTTTTTTTGAAGAGCAGCATGTAGTGTCCAAGGCCCAGCCTCCTCCTGACTCTTCTGCCTGGACCACCCTGCTCGCTGCATTACACGACATGACAGGACGATGCTGCTCAGTCCTTGGACCCATCGCATTGTTTTTCTTGGACCATGGTGAAAGCAAATAGCAGCTAAAGGGCCCCGGCGCTCGCAGTAAAAACCAAAAACCCATGCAGTCATTCATCAAAGCCCAGACAACTCGCTACTCCCCCACCAACTACCAACCCCCCCGAGGCACGGCCATCTCCCCCCACTCTGGGTTTTAACTAGGACTCCAAATAATTCCAGAAATGACAAATGATACTTATATCTCTGGCCTGTGCCGAATCAATAAGCATGCAGAACAACTATCCATCTTGAGAGGTATCGACAGACGCGGCTCGACATCGGCGGAGAAACACTTGGTGGCTTTATTCAGGATCGGGGGTGGGAGGGAACGGAGGAAAGCGGGCAGAAACGGCACGTTCGTTTTTTAAATTACAATAAACCACCCACCACTGTTAACAATCAAAAATCTATTACGGGAAGTGCAGCATCTGGAGATGCTGTTTGAAGAAGGTGAAGGGTGGGGGGGGACAGGTCGCCACGATGAGAAGGCAGAGTGGCCATTTGTGAAAATATGCATGACCTTGTGAACTGGGACATGGGTTATTTTGACAGCAGCACCTGCACATGTTTACATGGCAGTTGTGTGCTGGCTATGAGCTGATGGGTGGCGATATGGCCCCTCTCTGGTCCCCCGGCTGGATCGGAGCAGCTGACAGATAGCACTTCAGAGCAGCTTTAGCTGCAGCTCCCCTTGAGGGGCTGTGATTGATGACTCGCACTGCCACCTAGATCCATTTTCTCCTCCAATCTGACTCCTCACAGGTAGAGTGGAGGCCTGCTTCTCGCTCTCTCTCTCTCTCTCTCTCTTTTCCTCTCCCCATCTCCCTTCAAATTTGAGTGTGCTCATTTTCGAGTTTACCAACAGAGCGACTGCAAAACATCTACTCTGAACAAATTAAAGACAGAAACGGAAATAATTTGAACTAAATGCCTCGCAAAGCCATTTTGATCCCGAACATTAGAGTTCGGAAAAGTAAAGGAAAAAAAAAAAAAGAAGAAACTGTGAGATGTTTGCAGGCGTAATGTCATTAGCGGGGAAAATGTTAAGACCCAGGACCCCTGCAGGTCTGAAGGCATTTAAGAACATTTAGCTTAGCCATCTGGTAGACAATTACACAGGAACAAACACACCGCCTCAGCAAATAAAGCTTGGCTCATCAATCACGACAATAGCCAGAACTTGGCCTGTTATTCCCTCTGATTTAATAACCTGCACGAACTGCACTGTTATCCACCACAGAGTCTTCAAGTCAACTGGAGAACACCCCAACATTAACCACAGCAATATGCTACAAAGCAGGACAGCACAAAGGAACGTATGAATAAATGTCCTTGTTGTGCCAAGTTATTATTTTTGATTTAAAATTCACGCAATTATTTATAGAAAATATCACAGTTCTTAACCCAAGATTGTAGTGGGAGAAAAAAAAAAAAAAAAAAACCTTGTCTGTGTCGCACTGTAATTTTCAACCAGGCTGTGAATATAAATGGAAGTGAAAAGAAGTGCAAGGTTAAAAGTAAAAACATTTAAATCTGTCGCTGTTTCCGGTTTCAAGTAGTTTACTTAATTAACATTTGCCCCGTGCTTTTAATTGCAATCATACTTCCCCATGGGACCTGAATATGGATTGTCTGGTAATTGCAGATGTTGATATGAGATGGTGACACGATGTCAAGTCTATTTCTGAAAATTACAGAAGAAAAAGAAGGATGATCAGGGACGCGCGGCCGCTGAATGCAGTCCCAAATTCACTAACAAGGGGATTTTATTAACTTAAGACACTACAGTGGAGAACTACTGACCCAGAAGAGTGATTCAAACACAGACTGGCTGTGTGCTATCGCAGGTGGTAAATGAAACAGATCCCCGAGCATAAAAAGGCTAAGAATAAGCCTGAATTTCGCCTGGATGCAGGTCAGTCTTTGTCAGTTTCACCGGGATGTTTTCTGAGCCAAGAACATATTCATCTGTGTTTCTGGGTTGTGGCCTGGACGGCCTGTGTGGAAGAAAAGAAGTAGGCCACCTCTGCGGTCTCCGATTCTCCTCAGTACACGCGTCACCTGCCAGCTCATGTGGCCCAGCTGAGATGTGAACAGGTCTGGCAAGAACCAAATGTTTTCATTTACCTCAGGGGCATCTACACTCTTCTTTAGCGGGCGGTGGCGGGCTAACATGTCAAGATACTGGCCCGGGACTCTGGGCCTCCGGGAGAGGTCACGCGCTCACGGCTCGCAGGTTCAGAAAACATCCTGGCGTAACCCTGCGCGAGAAGGAAGGCAGCCCAGACCCCTGAACGCCGCCGCAGCCGAGGATGTAAATATTCCGGGTGAATACGGATGTGTTATTTACGCAGTCCTGCACGCAAAGCACTATTTTGCTTTACAGCAGATTCCAACACCTTGAAACCCGAAAATGTGCTTCATTACACCTCCGGGCTCGGATCTGATACGTGTTCACATTGTTTGATGGATCCACATTCTACTGGGCAGCAGGGGGTGGCGGAGCCTCTCAGGCTAACCTCAACACGTCTATTTCTAGCTGAGGAGTTGCTGACAGCACATTTAACTTTGTGATCCGCACATGAGAGACAGCTAACAGTTGCTGACAGCTGAAACGCACCAAGACCCATTTCCCTATACAATACCTTATTGACACTTTCCATTTGATGAGGACTTCAACCAACTTTCAGAAGCGAAGGAAAAACAAAACAAAACAAAAAAGTAGGAACGGTGGGCACAAAAATATCATAAAGAAAAAGGTCGATTTCAAGCCAGATTGTGGAAACCAGTAGTTCCTTTGGGGAGGTTTCTGGTAGGACGGGGGGCAGCGGCTGTCTATAGAAGCCTGATTTATGATCTACTCAGTTTTGCATGTGTGTTCACAGGTTCCTGAGAGTTACACTCAATTAGAGCAGCAGGGGTTAGGGGTATGTTTTTCAGAGGATAAGTTAAAGCTTGACACGTTTATTTTTTGCCAGTGCAGCTGAGGAGCTGGTGACAGCCTTATCAAAAGTCGTTTTCTTTGATCACCCTGCTCAAAATGTGGGAAATGGTAACCGTGGCTGACAAGTGAAAAGAAAAAATCCAAAGGAACACAAAATGTTTATAAAGCACAATCTTAAATACCAGTCAACATAGCCGAGAGAAGAAAATAACCATACAGTGAAGATGAAAATGTCATCACTTAGCAGGACAACAAGAAGCTGACAAATGCAGCGCTAATCAAATTTGTAAATTCAAATTAGCTTAAATATAATTCTTGCAAGGCGCAAGCAGGGAGCTGCATCAAACCAAAGACTGAAGAGGATGACTTAATGGATTCAGCAGGACAAAATCCCCAATTACAAGCTAAATGCCATGTCCCTCCACAATTTATATAAAACTAGTAAATCTTATTTTTGAGACTTTTAATGACTGAGCCAGCCAGCGAAACGGGGAAACAAAGTAGCAGTTTGAGGAGTTGCTCATATCCCTGTTGAAAAACTCCTCCGTTTAATGATTCACCACTAAGGAGAGTCCACACACTTCCAGAAGAATTCAAATCCCTTTTCCCACAGCCTCTTTCAGTCCGTATGATAAATGACACCCGTCATTCCGCCGTTGCCAAACAGCACAGAGGGGAATTGTACTGATATATGATTCACAAGAACAGGAAATAAACTCTGCCTTTCTCTGTAGCTCTCCCTCTTGCCAAGTAGGACGGACCTGGACAGTGTCAAGGATCTCATGGCGGAGGCAGTGGGAAGGCTGACGGCGCTGAAACCCAAAAAGGGAATAGACAGTGGGCTTTCAAAATGAACTCTCCCCTCTCTCTCTCTCTCTCTCTCAGAACGCCGGAGCTTCTGATGACTGATGAAAGGCACAAGAGCCACGGCATTAAAATAACAGCGGCATCTATGGGAACAAGCATAGGAGCATCAAGAAAAAAAAAGAAAAAAAAATTAAACAGAGGGCACATTAAAGTCTGCAATTACCAAACAGGGGGGGGAGAAAATATAGATTGAGCAACCTCATTCTGCCCCCAATTACAATGCAGCAAGTGAGGCTAATTACTGTGCCTTGGTTATTTCAGATTTCTGAGTGAGTGAGGGTGACAATGACTTGGAGAGCGATGGCGTGCGAGTTCAGATAAGGCTAATGCGCGCCATATAGACGAGAGCATGAATTAAGAAAATAAAAAAAAAATATGAAAAACATATCCAGTTAATGAAATGCTTTCTTCCGCGTGTTTTCGGTGAAAAGCCAGAAGAAGCTGAGTTGGTGTTCTCCTGTCAGGGGCAGAAAGAGAGGCACATCCTGCCGCTGTGCTGCGCGGCTGCTCGCCTTCAGGCTAGTCCCTTCAGGCCAGCGCTCAGCGGTAGGCCTCCCTCTTGGGCCCAGAGCGCAGGGATGTGCCCACGGCCAGGACCAGCAGCACTCAATCACCCAGACAGCGACATCCTTTCGCCATCACCATCAGAGAGGCCCCTTTGGGGTGGAGTGAGGGGAGGGATGGAGGAGGAGGAGGGGGGGGCTGGGGGAGATATTTATGGGTAGAGCGTTCACATACACACACACCCACACACACACACACACACACACACACACACACGCCCATGCGGCTGCGATTCCGCTGATATACTGTCGGCTGGACTGTGGGATGGAGCCATATAGTTCATCTCCTCCTCATTTTTAGCCCCTAACCAGACCCCTGTAAGTGCTCCTCTGAGCTTTACAGGTTGGGCCTGATGCACGGAGCAGACACTGTAGCGTATGCAAATCTGGAGTTAGAATCCCAGTCATCGGATCTCATTATCAAGAGATTGCTTAGCTCGGAAATCTGCACCAAACGACCAAAAATAAGTTGCGGCGAGGGATAAATAACTACGCCCGAGCCGCGGCATTCTGGCACTATTTGTTACAAAAGACACTTTTGAGTGAAGCCCGGCACGACAAGCAGCATCTGTTTACCTAAGAGGTGTATTTTAATGCCTCTTTACCTTTGATTTCCGAGCAGAATAATTACAGAGGAAGCCACGTAAAACCCTGTGGCAGATTAGGGAAGTGAGTTGGAAATGGGTTCAAATTGTCGTTTCTGAAGTAAAGAGGCTACTTTGCACCACAAGGGGTTTCTTTCCTCAGGCAGGCCAGGGGATTAAAAGAAGCCATAAAAGGTCTCTGTAATGGCATCAGTAATGTCTTGCTGCCATTAAAAACGGTGAGAAAAACATCTGCTTTGCATTTTTCACTCCCCTGCTACTCATTTGTCTTTCAAACTATCTGAGAGTGCCTCGGTTTCAGTGCGCTCATATTTCTCCAGAATAAGGTGATTTTACTGACTTCATCCGATGACTGTTTGCCTTAAATCAGGATTGTATTTTCAAATGCCAAAACAATGGCAAACTCGCAGAGGTCACGCGTCGCGGGACGGAACATTTTCTATGCTATATATTTGGAGTTAACCACTTTGTCCCGAACGGCAACATCCTCAGTGTTTATTTTATCCTTTAACTTTTGATTTCAGAAGTATCTTTATTCACATCCAGATCACATAATAGCAGCCAGCTTAGAGTAAACACCTTGATTGGTTTATGGGTAGCCCCCAACCATTAGAGGTGCTCCGTATCCTCCTTCACCGGGCTTCTGGGAAGCTGCAGGCCCCGCAGTAATCTGTTCTCTGCTAACCCTTTAATAAACCATAGCCTGCTTCATTAGCTTCCCCTCACAGAGTGATTGATCGGTGCCAGTCACAGAAACCCCATCCTCGCTCTGCCTACCTCTCCTCAACCAACTAAATAAGGCACTTTTTTTTTTTTTTTTTTTTTCTCAGCCAGCTACCACCCATCACACGATTAAAGGGGAGTATTCAGCGTGAGCCAAAGAGGGAGTGGCATCAGCCGCGGATGGCAATGCAACAGTGTTCCTTTTGTTCAAAGGCTGGGTCAAAATCAATTTATGGGATGCACTATACCGAGTTCAGTATATTAGATCCTTATAGATTCAGATTCCGTCTCCAGACGCGAAATGAAAAAAAGATTGAGGAAAAAAAAAAAAAGAAGAAGAAGAAGCAAAGCTCAACAATTATCTGTTCATATTACACTGACAAAATAAGAACGCAGACCGACTGAGGGGGAAAAAAAAAATCAGACGGGATTAAAGGTGCAGTTTATAGAGAGAATGAGTCATTATTTTTGCTTATTGCTTAAGAAGTCTCTCTTTATTAAATTACATTCACTGTGATTCTGTTTCTCTTCTTTCCAGGAGATAAATATAGAGATAATCACAAGGAAAAAAAAAAAAAAAAAAAGTGATAGTGAGAAAGTTTGGGCACATTCTGATCGTGTCCTTAAATTAGATCACTTACTAGATTACTTCAGAGAGGAAACGGCAAAATGAGATCATAATAGCAACATGAGAAACTGAGTAAATTCCCCTTTACCAAAACACTGCATCCTTATCCAGGCAACAACTACACAGGATCCACGCAAAAGCACAAGTAACACTAAAGGCACGCTGACTTAGGGGGCTGCTGTAGCAGAGACTGAGGACAAGACTGGATAATGCAGCATTTCTGTAATAATGACGCGTCATTTCCCTGTTCTACATTCAGGCTGGACCCGCTTTGCGTTAGTAATACCTACAAATGTATATGCTTTGTGATCCTTCACCACGCTACAGTGGAGGAATAGAGAGATACAGAGGGGAGATGCTTCTCAGCCGCAGTGATAAAGTCAGTAATATCGCTATCTCGCCCTCCTCTCTCAAGAATTGCTATAAACCTATTTCGAAAATTGCAGCCATATATTCAGCGAAGACAGTTAGCTCATCCCGGTGACAGTGCAAACTTTTAGGCTGAATTATGCCAGTGTCATTCAGAGGGGTTTATCAAAGAGGGTCAATAACTCAAAGACCCAAATCTGAGATAGGCCGGCACGGTGCGTCTCTCCCCTTCCCGACTACAGGCAGCTGGTGTGCTGCCACAGAACAGCCTGCTGCTATTGCTCAGGACACAAGATGGTGCCCAGTCACACTACTACATGGCAACACTGGAAGCTGTTCAACTCCAGGCGCAGGAACACGATGTGAAATACTGGACAAGTCAATACCAGCACAAGACGTGTAAAACCTGAGGCTGCAGAGAGTCACTACGCAGCGGATTCATTTCTCAGTCAGCCGACCAAATGAAAAGTGTCGTTACCTCGGCCTTTTACGCAAAGCAATTACAAATAAAAAAAATTCTCCAAGAGAATTACAACATTTTTTCTTGAAAAAAACCCCCCGAAAAAGACTGATTCAATTTCTTCTGCTGATTAACTAAGAAACAATTTGCGTTGTACTCTAACAAATTAAAAGTAAGACTTTTATTTAAACACCACAAAGAGTGAAACCTAAGCAGGATCTCATGGTCATCAGCCAAAAAATGACAACAAAAAAAGAGGCCTATTTATTTCAGTAGATGAATTTTCTGGCAGCACTACACACGCTATTCACAAAACCGCAGTTAATTCACTAAACATATACTCAATTAAGAGTCAGGAAGAAACCTTAATAGGATTAATCAGGTAACAAATAATGAATTTAATCATTTAAACGTGAAAGAAACCCCCAAAATAGAAGTGAGCCACTTCTTGTGCACATCATCCACCATCCTGACACCGTGATCTCTTATAGTTTTTACTGTAGGTGTATTATGTTGTGCTGCGGCTGGCACATAAAAACTTCTTTAATTAACCGACCAGAACAATATTCAAGACCTTGGTGGATAAACTCTAAAACTTTTTTATTTTATTTTTTAAATAGGTTTCAAGACAATTTTCAATTCAGTCTTTCTGACCCACAGATGCCCTGGTTCCTGACGAAGTGAGGAAAGAAGAAAAAGGCTTTCTTTTTTTTTTTTAGTGATGCACGTCTGTCATGAGAAATGAGAATTTTGCTCTTTCTTAACTGACCTTAATAAACCGGCGTGACTCACCGCTGACAAACACTGACGAGGCAGACAAACGTTTCTCACTTTGTAAAAGAAGTCTCCCGGCATGCGTGCCAAAAAAGCTCGGCTTTATCACCACTGTACTGAAACAGAAATGCGCGGCGCCATTTTGCACCATCTTAGGCCCAAAACACATTTCACCCTGACACTTATCTGCAATTAGCCATGTTAGATGTTTGTCATGTGCAAACACTTAGCAGAATTTGACATTCATTTGATTCTAATGGGCTTTTCGGTGGGGGGCGGGGGTGGGGGGTGTATGTAGGATGCCGCGGAGCAAACGTACAACTATTCACAAAAAATAAACATTTGTCACTTGAGGACTGAGTAAATTGGAGTCATTTATCGTTATAACGGACACTTTATGTATATATTCCTTGGTAGGACAGAGTGGATTCCAGTGTCCCTTTAAATCCCGAGCTTTTCACTGGGGCTTATTGCCCCTGCTCTGTCTATAGTCTGGAGGGTGATATCACCTGCAGCTGTTTACAATTAGCTGAATTGTGTCCCGTAGCAGTGCTAAAGTTTTACTCACCGTCTTTAAAACCTGTATTTTCCAGATGGCTTAACATTAAGTTCCATTATGCCTGCACGCCCAGAGTAAGAATTTTATTAATTTAAAGGAAGGCCCCATGGAAAAAAAAAAAAAAAAAAAGTTGACTTTAAATAGTTGATTTGGCAAAAGGACGACTGTTAAATTTCGGACTAAAGCTTTGCAGCTAAATGACATGTACGCATTTTCAGAAACGACTTTATATAAATGCACAGATGACGCTGCGGTGTCCACCAAAGTGTAACGCAAACTACTTCGCAGAAGCAGTCAGCAGGAAAAGTGTGTTTGGGTCAAAGCGATACAAGCCCACGCTTTGTGTGTGTGTAGAGTTAAAGCTGCACTACAAAAGACACTGAGGCCTATCAGACACCCACAACCACAAGCTATTTTGCATCTTGCAGACCTCAGATGACAGACAGTTGCATGAGTATCCACACTGTACTCTGTACAGACGGTTAATTCTGTTATCATATGTGGCCCAGATTTGGAGCCAAACACTACAGAGCTCTATAAATTCACTGGTGAAAACTATCAAGCGCCATCTTTGAGAGTGAGCTGTCACGCTGACAACATGAGACAAAACGGCACGAATCAGATACAAAGTTGTCCCGATCACCACTTCAGAGTGTTTTCAGCCTTCAACTTTCAATTTTGGTATGGAAAAACAGACTGAAAGTCATCCAGACGGCTGTCGATGATTAATTATTTAGAGCTGTGCAATCACTTGAATTCCTTTGTTTGGTACAAATCTCAGCTTTGTTACTGTGATCTGCCACAAGGAACAGGAATCTCACTTCTTGCTTCGCACTGTCGTTTTTTAACAATGATCACGTGCTTCGCTGCTAAACACGCAGACACACTTACCAAAACACTGTGTTCTAGGTGTAAGTATAAACTCTGTGAATGGTGCGTCATGAATAATGATCAGGTGGGATGATTGCGAACCGTATACACACTCCGCGGCTGTATACGCCTGAAGGGCAGGAGTGCATTCCAGCGAGTGGAGCGACACCGCTCTTTATCCAGCCAGAGGTGGAGATGATCCTCTCTCACAGTGGGGCCTTTCCTTTGTGTACATGTGTGTTTACGGTTGTCTCGGCAACTGAGAGCCTGCGCCTTCATTGGGCCATTCCTCCCCACCCTGAGCACTGTTGTGCATAGCGGATGGCAGGATCCTGCTAGCGGAGCTAATAGTCTACCTGAGGTTTGGTTAAGTAGGCGCATGTGTGTGTGTGTGTGTGTGTGTGTGTGTGTTGAGTATATATGGCATCATCAAAGCACGCCAATAATTACAGAGTTGGGTTATTACTGTACGTGACTGTTATTTTCATTAACATTCATTTCCCGTCTCCGGTAAGAGTAAATACCCACCCACCAGTTTAATCACAGGTTTATTTCAAACCATTCCAGTTATCTCCATGATATCACCAAGCCCTCAAAACTTGACAGTGGATGAGATATTTATTTTATGAGAGGCAGACCTGGGAAAAGACACAAGAAGCACCACGCAGGAAGCCAATACAGACAATAGCGAGATGTGAGTAATATAACAATGAGCTAGTTTCATAAAGGTTCACCGTACTCTTCCGCACAAGGATTCGCACCAAAAACTCTAAGTTAACGTTACAATAATCAGCCAGGGACGCTCGCTTCTTTAAAAAAACACAGCATGATACTAATAACATGGAAATGGTCATGTCCAAATGGGAGCGTGTTTGCAGGTCTTTGCAGATTTACGTCGCATTGAAATGCAGGCAACCTTGGCAGGAAATAAGAGATGGGAAAAAAGCCAGCCTTTCATCATTTTCCCCAAATCAGAGGAGGAAATGAATATGGATGCCCTCAGGCGTGAGGGGAAGGAAATTCAGGGGCTGATGAGGTCCCTAAAGGATGCGTCTGGACAGTACCGGAACTTTTCAGCTGGGTCGCTGCCAGGGTGCGAGTGCTGCCACGAAGCATGTAGGAAACACATGTAAACACAACACTAACACAAGCTAATAAACCCCCAAACAACAACAGCGTGTGAACATACAGTACACACCGATCAGCTTGTGGTTTGCGGTCGTCTCTCTCTCTTTTTTTTTTTATGAATAAGTTGAAATCGGGCTGATACAAAAGTCGTAAATCAAATCAAACATGTTCCTAAATGTCTTACGGATGAACTCTCGCAGACGTTCTGACGCAGACACCCTCAGTCACAAGGCTCAGAATGAAGGGATAAAGTCTGTCACATCGCAGACTCTGTAAACAGTCATATGGCACCAACAAGCGTCATTTGCCTCACTGCGGCACGTGAGGATGTGGCAGACGAAGCTTAAGAGAAAAAGACTGGTTAGACGTACTGATCCAGCAGCCCGGGATCAACAGCGAGTCTGGAGAAATCAGGATGTCTTCCTGGAAATTGGGTGCAACCACCAACTGACTAATTCACAGAGGGAGACAGGGATTCCGGGTAGGTACGATACTCAGCTACCAGGTACAAGGAAAGCAGAAAGAAACGAAAGATACACTACATTTCAAAAGACTGAAATGCAAAGTGGATTATGATAGACTTTATGCATTGTGTTTGCCATCGTCTTTCGCCCGAAAGATCACTTGCCACATTTTCCTGCTGCTAAAGAGCAGTGGGGTTAAAAGCGATGTTCAGGTTTTAAATCCGGAGTGCATCATTTCTACTACAAACCCCTTAAGACACAACATAATCTGTCAATACATCCTCCCAGCGTCTGTCTTCTATTAGTTCATGCAAGACGCTAATAGCTAGCTTCTCATTTCTAGATTTAATAAGCCGTAACAACACCTCCTTTGTTACTTTCCTTACAAAATAAAATATCTATTAAACACGCTTGCAATCGGTGCCTGAAGGCTCAGTCAGATTTTTTTCTCTCTCTCTTCTGTTTCGATATTTAAAGCGCAAGGATTGCATTTTGACGAAATGACAGCTTCGCTAGCCGCAAAACGACATGGAGTCGGCTGACCCTACACATAGTTTACCAGAAGACAAATACTGACCGTCAGCTAAAAGTCTTAAAGCCTTAAAATCTCCGGACGTTAGAATATTAGCTAACAGTGGCTAATCTTATGTGAATAGCTGAAGTGAAGCCTGAGAGCTGTCAACAGTCTCATTTAGATGACATCTGATGTCTTCAGCTTTAATTAGTTAATTAATCAGACGTGCCTTACTTAGGCACTACATAGCGGTCACCTTTAAATACTTTTGCAAGCAATCAGTGATGCAGCCGTTACTACTACACGTGCAATAAGTTGGTGTGGTTTTCGGGGCAGATTTAATTTTATGTTCTTTGACTTTAAGTAAAACGTCCATCCATATGATTTTGTAACTTCCTAAAAATGAATTTCTTCTCATTTCTGTGGTGCAATCAGAAAAATCTATTGTTAGTAGGTTTTAAAATTCTTACAAATAGAAAAGCTGGTGAGAGTTAAAAGGGGGTTAAGTCAGAGATGCTTCTGTGATGCTAACAAATCAAATACGAATCTGATAATCTTAATTCTCAGCTTCGGTCTCATCCAAACCAGGTTTTCAGCCCGTTGAAAACAGCCAGGCTCTCTTTAATAGTGATGATAAGGCAGATTATACTCGTGTTATTTCCAGATCCATCACTGAGCAGCCGCTGTATCACTGTGTCCTGTGCAGGTCACTCTGTGTTAAAGTCAGGCCCTTTGGCAAAAGCAATGATCTGTGCGTGACCTCTGCTACATTTTAGGGATGAGTGGGCCCCAGGCGACTGTTACCAGGGATACACTGCACAGCGCAGAGAGGACATGTCAGTCACTAACACAGTGAGTGAGACGGAGAGCTGGAAGGACAGGTAGATGTTCGGACTGAATAAGAGCTAAATATAACGAGGACCGCTTTTGACAAGGGGACAAATGGCCATACAGTGAAAGGAAGGGTATGCAAATGGAAAACCTTGACAAGATTCATTTTAATAAGTTTGAAATTGACAGCTGAGCGGTTGTAGGTGTGTCAGGTCTGAATAAAAGTTTGGAGAAGTAATCAAACAAATGTTTCTGGACTTTCTACCGCCGCCATGAGTACAGAGAGACAGGCATGAAGACTGACAGCGAGAGGCGACTACACCGGACAAAATGTCTTTAAGGTTCCCAATAGACTCTGTTTCACCACACTGAATAGCTCCGCTGACTGCCACAACACTGACCTCCTACTGACACAGAGAAAATGACCACTTTCTACAAGTTTAAAATGGCCTGGGGGGGAGCACGAGATACCAGCACAGAAAATACAACAGACAATTGCTGACTCAATGTTTGTCAGGATATGGGAGGGAGGAAAATGTGTCCTTGACACCTTAAACGGTTTTGGATTGAACACAACTTATTTTGACAGTTAGTTCTATATCAATGACTTTTCGGAGGCAGACACTGAGGCGCGCGTGCACGCACACTTCAAGACAAAAACATATTCTTCAAAGGAATATGCGACATATTGAAAACAAGCTGTGCGAGAAAAAAAAAAAAAAAAAAGGGATGAAAAGAATAACCTTTTCACATCTGATGTGCACTCGTGACGATGGCCAGGTCCAGCCAGGTTTCCTGCGACTTGTGCACCTGTATTATCATCATCAGCCTAATGAAAAACAGCAGTAACACAACACCATTATTTTCTACCCTCCCTGAGGTGCAATGCAGGCCTATTAGATCCTTAAGCTGATCTGTCTACACACACATTCTTGGCCTCGCACACTAAAAGCCATAAAATATGACTGTAACATATTGTACTATTATAGTTTGCTTTTAGAGGCCTCAGTGTCACTCAGTTAATCTTAAGAATGCTGTTCTGGTTTACAAGTAACAGCTGAAAATCAAGCAAAAGAACACAGTCTCGTCTTGATAGACGGGATGACTTACGGCTGGCCTGGCTAGCAACCTCTTGAATGTCTGGGCTGAGATATATGATGAACAGGCAAACGTGGGAGGACACGGAGTCCCTGAAATTCTTGTAAAGGGGGGAGGGTGATGAATCCGCATCTGCTCTTAACAGTACAGCAAATGTGGACATACTGTAGTTATCATCAGTGAGGTCATGGGTATCATTACAGAGATGTGTAACCTTGAAAAAAAAAAGGGTTTTATTGAAGCTAAAACACATATGCCCAAAGGTTGCTGCCAGCTGGATGCGTTTTACTCAGACTTCTGCCGTTGCTCAATCACTTGTGGGCTTAGCATCATGAAATCTGGGTGACGATGACATCACCCCGCACCCACATGAACCATGTGTGTGACGTGTCGGTGCAGTTCCTACTGGCAGCCTTTGGCATCATGTTTGCTCTCAGTCAAGACACAGTTGGACCATAATTAGACATGCTGCTTCCTGTACAAAGACCTCCCTGTGTAATATTAATCATGTGAGGATAAAGTTGTAAATCCATCCTCCGCGGAATTTCCCCTTCTTTCATGTATTCTCAAAATGGAGAAAGGGTTCTCTCTGTTACGGCCGCGCGCCGTCGGTTTAATCTGATGTCAGCAATGCGAGAATCCGCACGGAAATCTGCAAGTGATTTTTGGTGTTTTCTCCGAGGCGATCGAAGAGGGGGAAAAAACTAAACACAAACAAGACGAAAAAACAAAATATATCCGATCACTGCATGTAACTTGAGTATCTGCCACGTGCCCCGGTGACCTGCGCTGTAGCGAGCGAGCTACGTTTCTATGACGATGTGGAAAAATATTGTGAGTAGATTTTATGGGGTATTTAGTGAAATTAGTTCATCTTCATGGGATATCATGGCATACAAAATGCAGCAGAATAATATTTTTGGTTTCCCAGCATTCATTTTCTCCTCTAAATTATACCATTCGTCATGCGCTCATTACAAAGACAGTCAATTTTGAACCAATTCCAATTGCCTCTAATTTTTAACTGAAATAATACAAGATGCACATTTTTCATCTGCCTGACATCCATTGACTTTATTATTGTATGAAAATGCCAGACTGTGGCTGAATAAACACAAAGAAAAGTCAACGTGATTCCCATTTTTAGATGGAGTTTATTGGTAGGTGTTACACTCGCCACAAAATCTATCAAAGTCAAATAAAGCTATTTTTAATCCTCATGCAAATTTGTGGTACTTTTTTTTATGTAGAGTTTAGAAAGCGGCTTTTTTTATTTATTTATTTTTTTTCAAGCTCGCTTCAGATTAGCTTAAAGGTTTGCTCTGCAGGTAGCACAAGCGACGAGAAATCATTTTAAGCAGCTGCTAAAGTGCATACAGTCCGAGCCATAGGCTACAACACTGACATGTTGTGTGCTTCTCCTTAATCAAGCTGTAAGTACAACAGAATTATTCTACATTCATCACGGACACCTAAGCTGTCACTGCTGTTTAATGAGTATCAATTAAGCTGTTTCAACAGACTAGCTCAGCACATACTGTAGACACAAACAGGCAGACGCAGCCTCTTTAACACAATGCACAGTCTCAGACAAGGTTCAGATACAGAGTTAGAGATAAAGCTCGGAAAATGTTGAGTATTTCTAGAAAGCAAATTTGACACATATAGCGTCTGGATCGAGATATATATTTTTTTAACCATTTGAAAATGTAATTAACTAAAACCACATCTGGCTAATTTACATGTTCCAAAAATATTATTGAGAACATTTTAGTGACAAATATTAAGACAACTGTGCAATCAAATACGACTTATTCACAACTATATTCAACAGAAAATTGACAGAGTGAACTTGCCGTTCTATTTTTCTTCATACATGCCCAGATTTTGGCCTCAGCACCACGTAGTGTCACCGGGGCCGAATGGTAATGCGTTTAATAGAGTGCATGATCCACTGGACCCCCCACCACGAGGAAAAACAAACTCTTTATTCTTGTCACTTTACATTCACTCTGACATTAGAACTTGTTTGCTGCTAACAAAAATTACCAAATGAGCCATTCAGTCTTTGAAAGCTCGGCTAATTAGAAAGCTGGAGTTCATAAAATCAGTGTTTCCACCGAGAGTGGAGAGTTTGTTAGATAAGAGCACAGAAAGCTTGAACAATACTTGGAGCAATTAGCCGGCTAACAGTGCTGATTGGTTTATGATTCAATGCTACCAGTTTGAGTTATTACTTAACTATTGCACAATATGTGTAAATGAAGCTTTCTGTAGCAGCTTAAGGCAGTATGCAAGATGACCGTGAAAAGTTAAAAAGAAAATGGAGTGAACCGTTTACAGTAAACAAACTCGCTTTTTTGTATTTGTTTTAATTACCATATTTTTTGATGCTTTAAAACAAGTATCAGAAAGTGAAAAAAGTTGTAAAGAGAGCTGATAATGGACCATGCTAACTGAGGCCTAGCCCTTATGACTTATTCTGTCTCTATGGCGATGCCACCTAAACAAATTAGCCAGTTAATGGTGTTTAGATGAAGGCAATTATGAAGCAAAGACTGTAAAAAATACATTCAAATGTGATTTCATCCGTGTCTATATAATATGTGTCAGGAACATAAACACAGTTCAGAAACTTGAGAATCACCGCGAGCCGGAATTCTAAAAGCATTATTTCGTTTCGACTTGCTGACTAACGGATTCGTTTGGACTGTTTTAAACAAACTCATCAGTCCACTGTTGAATGGCAGGAATAAGGGTAACATGTCAGAGATTTTCTTCTGCTGCCAGAGTGTGACTGAATTGCACAAAGTGCGAAAGCCTCTGCGTGACCCCCAAAGGGAGACAGACGATCGCGGGCCACCAAGGTCAACGGAGCCGGTGGAACATTGACTTGATTCATCAAATTAGGTCCTATGTAATTGCGCTGCATGACGACTCATAAAACATGTCGGCCATAAAGCTGTCGGGAAGCCATCAGCCTCGTGCTAAATGAAGTTACAAAAGGTGGAAGGTTCACAACTTCATATAGTGCTGGAGTAAAGTGTCCAGCAGCACTCCCTCTGGTCGTAACCTTATCCTCTGCAGTAACCACGGTGATCAGAAACTGGCTGCACTCCTATACTTTTGCTTATGTACATATACTATTATAAATAATAACAGTCAGTGAAGCTGGGTTTCATTTACCAGGTTTTTACAGACCACGACTTCTCTCCAGATTTAGACTTATCAGGTTAAATAAATATTTTTCAGACCAGGGGCCCCCAAACTCATAGAGAGATTAATTAGGGACCCTCTACCTACTAAATGTGTTCTATATTAAAGTTGGCCTAATGCTATTTATAAATGTACATCATTATCATTTTGCATTAAATATTAAACTATTCAAATAATGCACAGGTTCAAATATTCTTTTTTTTTTTTAATTCAAACATGTTCAGTAGAGTGGCTGTGGAACTGCTGTAAAACATAAACATGCCTGATATACATGGGATTTCACCTGGGGACTGAATAGGCTTTCTTTAAATTTGTGGGAGAAAATTTTAAAAAAAAATTTATAAAAAATGTCTAACCAACCAAAAATTTTGTGACCCCCCCAGCAGTACCTCCACGGCCCCCTAGGGGTCACGGATCCCACGTCGAAGACCTAAGGCTTAGATCATTTTTAGCAGTTCATCAAAACAGCAACAATCTTTATAAACGTCTTTTATCACATTTGTATCTGCTGCTATTTAAAACGCACCTCAAAGCAGACTTAATAAACAAATTTCCCAATCTCCAGAACACCTGAATGCATATTTAGCGGGCTGACCTCTCGGCGCCTCGCGGAGCATGCAGTGTGAAGGCAGTTTACCTTTGTAATTGTTACAGATCACACCATTAGCACAATATTGTCATAGCTCCTGCTCCTGCAGTCAGAAGCAGCTGAGGGTTAATTTGCATAATAAATCTTAATTGAAGCTCATTAAGGATTTGATAAGAAGCAAATCAGGTACACCGCGGATAACTTAAGATTAATGTTTTCTCTGTCTCGCACATTGAAGGCAAATGTCACATTCATTCATTACGGAGCATTTTGCATCATTGTGCGGTATTTGATATAAATTAATTTTAATTCTGCATGGTTTATAAATCTCAGCTCGTCTCCAGCGGTTTTTGAATCTGCAAAGGGCTTCCTTTTCTTTTTTTTCTTTTTTTTTTGGAAATGTGATGCAGGGACTTCTTTCAGAAAGCACCTCAGGTTGGGTTAACCTGATCTGGTTGTGATTGTTTATAAGAGAGAAACTCCTGGCCATATGGCCAACATGCACGTATGCCCTCTGACTGACTACACATGTAGGTCAACAACTACAAGATGGATGTCTTCACTCGGATCTCCTTGCCTTTGTATGGACACAGATGATGTCTTGACAAAAGTGCTTAGGATATAAATTACAAAGATATAAACCATGGTGGGAATGTATATCGTTACAATAATACAAAGCACATGAGTTGCAGGCCATTTTACCATAAACCATATAAGACATACCTCCCCTGTGTAATCAATACCAGGCCCACAGTGCTACTGTATTAACCGTAAGCTTGCCTTGCATTCTTATCCCCTAAATCCACATAAATGAACAACCCAAGCTGTAAAGTCTCCTCCCCATTTTCCTCTGTAAATCATTATATCTGCAGGGACCTGGACAAAATACCATAACATAATTTCTTTTGTACTTGGAATGTCTAGCAGAAATAATGAGTTTTAGCCTCCTCGCAATAAACTCTCCCAATATTCTAGTTATTGTCAGACTTAATGAGTAAAGAAAAAAAAATCATAACAAGAAATAGTCTCTTTTCTGCAGTGATGATCACATGGAAACATTATCCACATGAATCACCCCGACGGCATATCAAATTGTGTCATTTGCCTGGAAACTAGTGCAGGTCTCAGAGGGAAGGCAAGGTGAACGAGCAGTTGCTGTAGAGAGGTGCAACACTGCACAGGCACTTGCCTTGAGACCAATCAAAACAGGCTGTT